>NW_024420362.1:1385312-1385956 GCF_014898765.1 Herpailurus yagouaroundi | reverse complement strand
TGGGCAGAAAACATGAATAGACACTTGTCTAAAGAAGACATCCGGATAGCCAACAGGCACATGAAAAGATGTTCAGCGTCGCTCCTTATCAGGGAAATACAAATCAAAACCACACTCAGATATCACCTCACACCAGTCAGAGTGGCCAAAATGAACAAATCAGGAGACTATAGATGCTGGAGAGGATGTGGAGAAATGGGAACCCTCTTGCACTGTTGGTGGGAATGCAAATTGGTGCAGCCACTCTGGAAAGCAGTGTGGAGGTTCCTCAGAAAATTAAAAATAGACCTACCCTAGGACCCAGCAATAGCACTGCTAGGAATTTATCCAAGGGACACAGGAGTACTGATGCATAGGGGCACTTGTACCCCAATGTTCATAGCAGCACTCTCAACAATAGCCAAATTATGGAAAGAGCCTAAATGTCCATCAACTGATGAATGGATAAAGAAATTGTGGTTTATATACACTATGGAATACTACGTGGCAATGAGAAAAAATGAAATATGGCCTTTTGTAGCAACGTGGATGGAACTGGAGAGTGTGATGCTAAGTGAAATAAGCCATACAGAGAAAGACAGATACCATATGGTTTCACTCTTATGTGGATCCTGAGAAACTTAACAGGAACCCATGGGGGAGGG
>NW_024420362.1:1341444-1385212 GCF_014898765.1 Herpailurus yagouaroundi | reverse complement strand
ATAAGAGACTGTTGAGAATTGAGAGCAAACTGAGGGTTGATGGGGGGTGGGAGGGAGGAGAGGGTGGGTGATCGGTATTGAGGAGGGCACCTTTTGGGATGAGCACTGGGTGTTGTATGGAAACCAATTTGATAATAAATTTCATATATAAATATAAATAAAAAATAAAAAAAAATTAATATTAAAAAATATTAAAATTAAAAATTAAACATACACACACAAATTGCATACATGATGCTAGAGCCTAGGTTTGTTTTGTTCTGGCTGTTGAAAGTGGTTTGACAGATTAGAGAAATGAAAAAAAAAGGGGGGGAGAAAGAAAAGGAAACCGTTTGAGAATTTGAAAAAATGAATACACTAATGTAGAATAAAATGAGATGATGTGGGTAAAATAGAATTTGAAAAAATATACACAAAGCAGAGAATATAATAGAAAAAAGTTAAAGAAAAATATTTTTAATAAAAATTAAAAAGGGTATGAATTTTTTTCATTTTCTGTGTTTAAGAGAAAAGAAAATAAACGAAAAAGATAAAAAAGATAAAAAAGAAAAAAGAAGAAATCGTTTGAAAATTTGAAAAATTGAGTACACTGTCGTGGACTGAAATAAAATGATGGGAGTAAGATAGAATTTGAAAAAAAATTACATAAAAGCAAAAATATAGTAATAAAAATTAAATAAAATTATTTTTAAGAGAAATTGAAAGTAAAAACGAGGTTTTTCTCTTTCTGCATTCAATGAAAGGAAAATAAATGAGAAACAGAAAAAAAGAAAAAGAAAAAAGGAAGTTAAAAATTTGAAAAGGTGAGTACACTGAAGTAGACTAAAATAAAATGATGGAAGTAAAGTAGAATTTGAAAAAAATACACAAAACTAAAATATATAGTAATAAAAATAAAAGACAGATATTTTTAATAAAAATTGAAAATAAAAATGAGTTTTTTCTTTTTCTGTATTCATGAAAAAGAAAAGAATTGTAAAATCGAAAAAGGAAAAAGAGAAAAAAAAGAGAAAAATTTAATAGATGAACTTGCTAACAGATTGAAGCAGGACTGAAATTGCTTCGATTTCCCCATGTAGCTTGTTATAGTCCATACATTAAGCCGGTGGTGAGGTTTGTGTTCTTGAAGAGCAAAGTTGGCTCAGTTGGTCGGGGCTCAGTGTAACAGCTCCAATCTCCACTAGATGGCGCTGCTAGCCTACTGGGGTGGATTGTTGCAGTGCTCATTGGTGCGCATGCACGGGAGTGGTGAAAATGTCACCACCCAGGTACCCAGTCTGTTCTCCCAGATCAGCAATCGAGCACCAGTCCTCCATCTTCAGCTCTCGTCCAATCCCTGCTTTTCCACTCTCTGTAACTAGGCCCCAGGCAGTACCTCTCTCCCAAGTTTTGTCTCAGATGCAGCTGTTTTCCCCGGCCCCTTACTTCCAAAGGACTATGGCTTTGACCCGTTCTGCCCCTGCAGGAGGGTCTCACTGAGCAATGGCCGAATGTCAGTGGCACACAGGAACTCCCAATGGACCCTTCTGTTGCCAGTGCCCTGAGACTGCAGCCAGGTGCCAGCCCACCCCCAAAAAAGATTGCGAGACAATGTAGCATCAGCGTTTCATGGATTATGGAAAATCTCAACACACATCTGGCACCAGGCTTCACCCTCAATGACCTTACCCCAGCACCAGTGAATGTGGCTGCCTTCTGCTGGGACCAGGTGGCTTCAACGGTCTCTACCAAATGTCCTTTTAGCAGTGAAACCGCTTTTCCCCGTGTCACCTGGAAACCTCCCAGACCCCATTCTGTTCCTGGGGATTCATCCTTCCCACCAGAGCACCACCAGGTATCAAGCTGCGGAGTTGCAGCCTTTGTGCTCCCCTTGTTTACAGTCTTAATGGAATTTAAATGCTCTCCTTTCTCCTTTCTCCCTTTTTACTTTAGTCCCTGCAGCTATTTCCAATTTTCCATTTTCTCTCCAGCTGCTTTTGGTGAGGGGTGATTTTCCCATATGCTCCTCCCCCTTCCCAGTCTCTGTCCTCTCTCAGCACGCAAAAGGGGTTCCCTAGCTTTTGCGGCTTCTTGCTTCCCAAGTTCAGCTCTTCATGTCCTTTCCATAATTCTTCTTTATCTCTTTTGTTCAGCTACATTATTTTGCATTACTTTTTTTCTATATCACTTATTCATTCCTCTCCCTCTATCCTTGTGTTCATTGCATCAAGCCTGTTTCTAATTTCATTTATTGCATTCTTCATTTCCGACTTTGTTAGCTTTTCTATATCTGTAGTATTTCTCTGAAGTCTTCCATTCTGTTCTGAAGCCAAAGGAGTATCCTTATGATTGTTGCTTTAAATTCTCCATCAGTCATGTTACTTATATCTGTTTCACTTAGATCTCTGCCCATGACCTTTTTTTGTTCTTCCATTTTAGGATGAATTCCTCCACCTTGGCATTTTGTCTAAGTCTTATCTTCTTCTCTGTGTTAAAAAAGGCTGTTATGTTTCTTGGTCCTGAGAGTAATGGTTTTATGAGCAAGAGGTCATATAGTGTCTAGGTCCTGTTGCTTCAGAGAATGTCTCTCATGTGTGCTGCCTGAGATCTGCTCTTGTGTTGTGGCTGCTCTATACTTCATGCCAGTTGTCTGTAAAGGTTCTCCTTGCCTGTAGTGGACAGTATTTGATCTTTCATCAGAATGTGTAAGGTTTTAATAAGGCATGCTCTGGTATGCTTATTAAATGAGATCTGTTACTACTTCCACTAGAGGTAAAGCCCTGAAAAATTCTTTGGTCAGTAGATGTGGTATAGGCATTGTTTTCTGCTGCTTTTGGGGGGAAGGCATCCACTGTGCTGAGACTAAGGCAAGCTTGACCCATGAAGCCAGTCCCACCAGAACACAGGCACAGGGGTGTGGGACTTGGTGTAAGCAAGTTAGGCAGTGTCCAGAGTTAGTGCTTCCCTGCTTCCCACCTGTGGTTCTGTATTGATGCTGAGGAGCAGGGGAGGGAAATGGTGCTAGCTATCTCCTTTGCTCCCAGAGAAGTGTCCCAGTTTAAGCTGCGTCTCAGTGATTTGCTCCAAGAAGAGCAAATAATCTCCCCACTGTGTGTCTCTGTCATTCTTCAAATCACTTTTCCTACACTGGCTGCTCCATGTTGTTTGCCTGCTATCTCTCTCCAGGTGTACGGCAGTGCCTCTGGGCCCTATTTGCATCAACCTTGCTGACTTTAAAACTCCAGGCTTTAAGCTCCGCTGGCAGCAAGAACTCGTGAAAGTCAGTCCTTCTCCTTTTCCCAGACAATGACTGGTGAAGTGTTCCCCTTGTGTATTCCCCTGTATGCTCCTCTCTCTCTCACCTTTCTCTGGGACAATGATCCTTTCCCCTCCATAGCACGCATGATCCATTTCTTCCATAAACCACATCTCCATGCTTCTTACCTTCTTTGATGTGGCTTCTCCCCTCCTTTTAGTAGTAGAGTTTGTTTTGAAGGCTTCAGGTTGATTATGGGGGTATTTTGAATGATTTGGTTATCTTGTGGTCATGGGATAAGATGAGCCTAGGGTTCTCATACTTTAACACTATTATCTCTCCATATTTTTAACTTTTTAAGGAACCTCCATAGTGTTTTCCACGGTGGCTATCCCCCATGTGTACTCCCACTAACAGTGCAAGAAAGTTCCCTTTCTCCACATCTTTGCCATCACCTGTTGTTTCTTGTGATGTTGATTTTAGCCATTCTGAGAGGTGCAAAGTGATATCTCATTGTAGATTGTATTTGTGTTTCCCTGATGATAACAGTGATTTGATCATCTTTTTATGTGTCTGTTGGTTATCTATATTTCTTATTTAAAAATGTCTTAATAAACCTCAACACCCCAAAAATTAATAACTCCATTTGATTAAAAATTTTCCAAGTTAGGGGAAACTTACGGGCTTAGTCAGTTAAGCGTCTGACTTTGGCTCAGGTTATGAGCTTGTTCGTGGATTCAAGCCCCACATTGGGCTCTGTGCCGACAGTGTGGAGCCTGTAGCCTGCTTCAGATTCTGTGTCTCCCTCTCTCTCTTCCCCTTCCCCACTCATGCTCTGTCTCTCTCTCTCAAAAAATAAAAATAATAAAAATAAACATTAAATATATATATATATATATATATATATATATATATATATATATTTGCCTAGTTAATGATGTTGAAATGAGGTGAACTGAATGAATGTGTGATCTAATAGGAACAGGGTTATTAGCAGAAGGGAGAGGGTGTAAAAGTCTATAAGGAACATTAGGAAGCAAGAAGTATACCAATGTTGACATCTGAGTTTTATGGATTTTTTTTTTTTTTGAGAGAGAGAGGGAGTGCATCAAATCGGGGAGGGACAGAGAGAGAAGGAGAGAGAGACTCAAGAAGGCTCCAGGTTCAGCAGGAAGCCCAACACAGGGCTTGATCTAATGACTGTGTGATCATGAACTAAGTCAAAATCAAGAGTTGGATGATACTTTACCAACTGAGCCACCTAGGCAACCCTAAGTTTTATGGATTATGAAAGGAAAACAAAAAAGTGCCTACTTAAGATTATGGAGTCAAAAAAAAAAAAACATGTTTTCAGGAAATCATCAGGTTTCAGAGTAGGTAGGCAAATGAAAAAAACATTCAGAGAAGCACTGGATGTAGAGGAATTTTATGATAAGGGGCCAAGAGTTTCCAAAATCAGATTGGTAAGTTTATAAGGAACCACTCCCAGTGGCTAAGGAGGGTCTTCTAGACATCCTCAACGTTCAGTGAAAAGCAATTTTCCTAATAATGTCTATAGAAGTATTCCAGAGCTAATACACTTTGGGTTAGAAGTTCAATTGCACATAGGTAATAAGTGGCAGAATTGGGCAAGACACATAACCTCTTTAAATCTACATTTCCTTATCTCTGTAGTGCTCCTGTTAAGATTGATGGAGGTCACACATATATAAAATACTAAGCAGAGGTCCTGACATATAGTAGACATATATAATTGTGACATTAGCTTCTTTTTCTTTTTCATTTCAGATGAAATTAATAGGACATTTGTATCCTCAGAATGGTTCATTGACATGTAGTAAAGATTTCTTTGACACATCCCAGTGAGGTCTGCCATTATTTCTTTCCTGGCACAGGCTGATGTGTAGGGCTCTTCCTTCTTAATTACCTTTCATAGATGTAGTCTCCCTTTCCTACCTTCACTTTCATTTGCACTGGAAGGTATCAGAAGACTTAAATCTGGGTGTGAACACCGTCTTCCCCGTTGATATCACCTTATTGCCCAGTTGGCTATAATGATGTCTTTTTCCATAAATGGATATGGGAACACCTCAATCTCTTCCTCCAATATTTTCTGCTATAGAAAGTATAGAAATGTAGGAATTTGCCTTTGACTTGAAATTCCCAGAGGCAATGATCTAGATATACATGTCTACATTGTTTTGCCTTCAAATCTAAAATCTTTCAAGGTTTACAGTGCAATAGTGAAAGGTTTAATATTAATAATTAAGTTGAGTGGCAATTTTAAACATAGTTGAGTATAAAACAAAAAGTTCTCGATTTTGGAGACTTATGGGAGAGGCATTTCAATTTTTTAAATATTTCTCCTACATTTACTTTTTCTTTTACTAGTATCATAGTCAGGGTATGGGTGATCAAAGCCACTCCATATTGAATTGACAAGGTGAAGTTTATTAGGTATCATTGCTTTGCTGATATATCCACTGTTCAGACTTTGACAATAGCTGGAAAAGGTGAAAGACACCCTGGGTATATTTCTAGAAGCTCAAATGAGAAGTTTTTCCTTGAATGTGATAGATGTTGTTTATAGATCCCTTGAGGACAAAATATCTCTCTCAATATGACTTAAATGCTTAATCTGTATTATGCTGAAAACACTGTCCAGGCTAAACAAATAATGTCTTTTTATTTTATTTAAATGCAACTGAACAAAGAATTGTTACTGTAACAGCATTTAAACATTTAAACCTGACATATCCCCATGAAGCAATGTCTCTATTACCTGAAGGTAATATAGTTATGTAATATAATCATGTATGGTTTTTGTAGTCTCTCAAGATAGAAGGGTGTTGAGTTATGCCAAATGAATCAATGTAAAGCATATACAAATTTTGGCTAAATGGCTAATTGTCAGGCACTAAAATTCAGAGGAATGAAAGGGCATAATAATTTGATATTTGCAAAATCCCTATTTTCTACTGGTTCACATCCTTCTAAAGTAAGTACATATATTGAACAGATTCATAGCATAGCAGTGTTAGCTGTAAGTCTTAATGCATTCTGAATTTCCATTTCCCATCTATTTTCACAGATTGCTTAGGATTTGTGGGGAGTGGCTCACTTGGTTTTGAGAGTAGAATGACAGTTTATTTTCAGTGAGTGGCTAAGTGCATAGGGGCTGGAGGTAGGGGTTATGGAGCAAAGAGGAAGAAAGTCAGAGTAAAACACACAGTAATGGCATGTTTGTTGGGATTGACTGTTGGTTTACAGTAACCTAGCTTCTAAATTAGAAAAGATAATAAGGGCACATTGTATCAGGCAAAAGAATGATGAGAAATGCATTACATTATTTCTAAGACACACAAGCTTTTGCTTTTTTTTCCTTTTCTTAAAAATTCATCCAAATCCAATAAGCTAACCTCTGCATGAATTTCCTTTTACTGTTATTCTGAATTATGAATTACAATAAAGTACCAAATGCTAAGTCAGAGAGAAGTGCCCTACTGATGATTACATGTTGAACAACAAAGCTCTTCAGAGTGGGTTGGATTTTTTCTATGCAAACTGTTCATTCTATTTAGTAACATCACCATATTGCTATGATGTACAGTGGTATTTTTCTCACTGAAGTACTAGCATTTTTATACAGCTTACTGCTGGCTGGTATCTCATAAAATGGTCCCTGGTTATCATATCTCAAGAAAAAAAACATTACCCTGGAATAGAAGCTTGAAAAGTTAAAAAGAAAATTAAAATTCAAAACCTTTACCATATTCAGGCCATACTTTAACTTTCTCCATGTCACCATGAGCAGAGAATGTTCTTCAAAGTTTACGCAAATAAATGTCCCTGAAAATACCTAATAAAACAGAGGGAACACACCAGCAAAAGGTTTTCATCCTTGCCAATTATAGAGTTAATCTGGTTTATTACTTTAGTAATTTGAATACAGAGTTCTCCTTTTCATTATGTGTTTCTCCTTTGTCCTCTCTAAAATGACAATAATTAAACCACCTTAATTTTAAGCAAAATTTAACATTAGTAAAGGTTTCTGGAACTTAGCAACAAAAAAGTAAAGGTTTTTTATGAGTATTACTTGATGAACATAGCAGCTTTCATGCTTTATTGTGTGGAAGCAATGAAATAACAAAGCAGTGAAGTGCCAGAATGCTCATCATAATAATAAACAATGAATTCAAGGTTAAAAAGGACATTAATCTCAGATTGCTCCTTGTATAAATTAGATAATTTCTGATTTATCAGTCTCCTGAAAATTGTTTCCCAGTTTCTGTTACTAGATAATACTGAAAGAGGAACTAGAAACTGTTTTGTTTGACATCTTTTTTTTTAGAATCCACATAAGTAGAACTCAGTGTAGAAGTACAGAGAAAGTTAAGTATGAGAAGAAAAGTTAAATCTCCAAGGATCACCCTTAATGCTCTTTTCTGGCTTGTCTTAATGAGGTATTTTTTTAGCATTGTTTTCTTTAACTCATTTGGAGGTTGCAGGATTAAAAGACAATTTATTCTCAATATATCTTAGGTTATTAAGTCACAAAATGACATCCAGCGATTATCTGCATAAGATTCACTTGGGATGCTGGTTAAAAATAAAAACTTCAGAATGATATCCAAGAACACTTGAAACAAAATCCAAATAGGGCTCAGAAACCTTTATGAAAGTGGTGAAGAAAGAAGCTGACCCAAATTTGTAAAACAGTGCTTTGATAAGATAGAGTTAAGCTAAGCACAAAACAAAACAAAAACTACTAAATCACTAGATTGTAATTAGTAAATTTGTTTCTCACAATAAAACAGGTAAGCACTCCTGAAACTACATGTATATTATGTTTGAACAAATTAGTAAATATATTGTAGATGATATGAGTCAGGTTTCACACTGTCAGAAAAAGAAGTTTAAAAAAAATAAAGGATGAATTTTAAGATGAATACTCTCTCTATATACATATATATACTGTATAAATAGATAAAAGGATAAATATGAATGTGTATGTATACATGGGTTAGCATGTCTACAAACATTTCCTAGCTCTGTCTCTGAAAGGCAGTAACACCCAAGTCACGATGAACATACTTAGCAAACAGATCTTAGTTTCTAAATATTATTATTCAATAAAAGGAGCCATGGATACTTGGTAAGTGGCTGATTCTGCAGCAAGGAAAATAAAAGATACCCTTGTATCATCTTACAGTCCATGAAAATAAGGAAGTATTCAAGGAAAAAAGAAAAGAACACAGTATTCAATCTAAAAGAACTCCCAGTGACCAAACCCAGAATAATTTGAGTAACAAAATAAATACTAATATGGGTTATGACCCAAAGAATAAAATAAAAATCAATAATCCACTCTGATATAAATAGCTGAGCATATAAATAATGGAAAAATGGAATAAATCTAAATAGTTGAGTAAAGAAGCAATGGGAAAATGGAATAAATCTTCTCTACAGAAGATCTACAATTGATAAATGTAGAAGAAATGAGGAAACTAGAAAATATCCTTAGAATACCACAGTAATAATTCCTGCAGGCAATATCAATGGATAGATGCTAAAATTAGTGTGTGAAAGATTAAAGAGGATGTTTGTATAGCCTCAAAGTATCATACGTCAAATATTAATTGCTGTAGTATTTTTCTAACACATGCACACAAATTCATTAGTACACAGCATGTGGAATTTACTTTTCCCCTACTTTGAGTGTGTCTGGTTTTAGTGGCTGATTTCTAGTGAAAATAGTATGGAAAGGGAAAACTAGTAACTTTTGTGTGTAGAAATATAGCAGACACCACTTTAACCAAGTAATCACAGTTAATATCTCCACTAGTAAGTTATATTGATATTACTGGCCTCCTTATATGATGCAATGAAAATGTAACATCACCTGTTGAATATACATCACCCAAATCCATACCCTCAAACCAATCCTGAGAAAATATCAGACAAAAGTCAAGATGAGTCAACATCATTAAAGTTTGTGAAAGACAAGGAAAAACTGATAAACTGTTACCAACTAAATGATATTAAGGAGACATGACAACTAAATGCAACATAATATCCTGGATTGGATCCTAGAATAGGAAAAGGATATTAATATAAAAACTGGGTAAATCTAAATATATTCTATAGTGTAGTTAATAGTGTTATATCAATATTAATTTATTAATTTTGTTAAGAAAATAATGTACCATGATTATGTAAGATGCTAGCATTGGGATATCTGGGTGAGGAGTATATGAGAAATTTTTGCCTTAGTTCAGGCTGCCATAACCAGGTACTATAGACTGAGTGACTTAAGAGACATTTAGTTTTTCAAAGTTCTGTAGGCTGGAAGTTTGAGATCAAAGTGTCAGCATGGTTGGTTTCTGGTGAGAGCTTATAGATGGCCACCTTCTATGTCTTCACATGGTTTTTCCCAGGTGCATGTGTGTGGGCTTATTTGGAGGGGAGTGGGGGGGGGAGAGAGAAGAGGAAGAGAGAGAGGGAAATGTAGCATGATAATTTCAATGGAAGCATTATGATGATTTTTCCTCAAATATATGATAACCTGGTTTGTTGTTTATTTAGAATAGCCAACTAAGATCCTCAACATTTGGTTGTGACAACTTGAGTTTTCATAAACACTAATCTGTCCACAAGCATTTTATATGTGTGGTAGTATAGCAGAAACATGACTTTAGTTGTGAAACACATAAGTTTGTAATAAAGAACTGAGAACTGACATTTACTCCTGCTGCCTTTTCATCTTCTATTTTTAAAAAATGACACAAGTAAAAATACAAACTAACAAATTCCAGAGGTTTGTTAATCGTTCTGCAGTGAATTAGACCTGAATTCATTCTGTTTTATGTTTCTGGCAGCTTGGAACTCTATATATTTTAGTTTTTGTCTATTCCCTAAATGTATATTGCTTGATGGTGTGTAAGAGAAGTAATTAGATATAAATACCAACCAGCGCCCAAAAAACAAGAATCATAATGATCATACAGTGAACAGCTGCGCCACTCGGTAAATTGGTATCTTTTCTAATATTGCAGCAATGCAAACATTTTCTAGGTTCAGAAATGTTTTTCCTTTTTATAGTCCATATTCGATTAAAAAAATAAAAGTTCTGCTAATGCAGGACTTTAGAAAGCCAGAAAAATCCGAGGCTTTGTGAACATTTTTTACAAAAGCTGCACAGAATTCTTATTGAATCTGGCCTTCTCTGAATTCTTAACAGTTAGCACAACAACATATAAGGAGTAATGCTTATGGGATCAGTGCAAGGAGGAAATATAAGATTATAACTGAGGATTGAGAAATAAATAGCTGCCTTCTGTAAAACTGAACCTTGTTTTGTTTTGTTTTTCCATTTTCTGTTTTGATCTACCATCGAAAAGTTTTGGGGGCGTGTTTCAATATCACTTGAGACTGACAAGTCTAAATTCAATTTAATCCAATACATATTTATTTAGTGCCTCTTCTGTGCCTGGCATTATTTTAAGTGCTGGGAAACCTGAGAGACATTTGTTCCCTCCTTTCTTCAAGCAGCTAACAGTCTAGTTTGGGGGAAAGTCCACAAACCTCTTAATATTACAAAAAAAATAATACAAATTGTGATATATGTGGGGGTAAAAAGAGATGAGGCACTGCCCTAGGAAATCATGGAGAACTGAGGAATTACCTGAGATAAATAGTTTAGTACAACTTCTCTGAAGAAGTGACATTTAAGGTAAGACCTAATTTAACCTGATGAAAAGGGAACACTCCATGCTTCTACAAATCAGGAAGCAAAACGGTCATGCTACTTATTTTGTAGTCATATCTCAGTCTTATTTTGAAACTTCGAAAAACAGCTGCCAACTTCTAGCTAAAAATGGTTCTTGAATGCCTTGCCACCCTCCTAAAACTCCATTAAAATGATAATCAAATGATTAAAGCTTGAAGGAAGCATAATATTAATAACATTAATAGGACCAAAAGCATAGGAAAAGAGACAACAGGAAACAAAATTTTGCAATGCACAAAGCAGATGGATGGGGTACACTCAGAAAAGCTAAATCCTTATAGTGGAGAAAGCCAAGAACCAAGCCATTTAAATCACCTAAAAACCTTAGGGAGAGTAGTACCAAGAACCACTGAAACATGAATATGGAGCTGAAACACAGGAATATTGGTTTAAAACATTTACTTGAGTTTCCTTGAGGAGTTAGTATCTTCATATATACTGCCCTTTCCCTATCTATGGGCAAATAATGGCAGTCAATTCTCTGGTGGAAGTAAAATAAAGTGACTCTGGAAAGGGAGAAACTAAGTATAATTAAAGACTAGGCTACTGTATTAAAATGGGATTGTGTGAAAGTTCATATATTGAATATGAAAAACCATATAATTTTTCCCCCACTGAGGTTCCAGTATGCTAGCATCCAGGTTTATACTTTATAGTAAGGAGATTAGAAAATCCAAGTATCATCCAAGGAAATTATTTAGCCAGATCACACCACCGTGAAGCCAGTCAAGAAAACTTATCTTGCATACAGAACTTCCAATCCACTTTTTAGTGCCCAACACTTAACTATAAAGTGCCACTCAGGGATTACTAGGCATTTGAAAAAGTGTCCAATGGACATAAAAAGTATACATAACAAAACAACTTGGAGGAAACAAATACTATGAATGAAAACTAATGCAAAAATTAATATCTTCAGAGATATGAGAGGCTATTAACTCATGAAACAAGAACAATTTGTTATGAAAAGGAATATTAAAGGACAATAATGGGTTTTAAAAATTAAAAATAGCTTTTTATATATGAAAACTCAATAAAGAGTTAAAAGGTAAAGTCCAAGAAATATTCCAGAAAGTAGAGTAAAAAAGCAAAGAGGTGCAAAATAAAAAAGACAGAAAAAGTAGAATACCTACTCAGGAGATCCAAGATTCCAATAATAGGAGTTGAGGAAACGGGTAAAATAGAAATCAAATGGAAGAAAAGAATCAAATAATTGAATAAAATGTTCCAGGTCTGAAGGACATGAGTTTCCATATTGAAAGAGCTCATCAATTATCTAGCACAGTGGGTAAAAATAGGCTCATCAAAACACATCATCATAAAAATTTAGAACTCTGGAGGAGAGAGAAAGTTCCTAAAAGAATCAGGGAGAAAGAACTTCCTTTGCACAAAGAATTATATCTCAGAATGATATCAAACTTTTCAGAAATACTGGAAACTAGAAGAGAATGAAAATGATTTCAACATTTGACAAAAAATTAATTTTAACCTAGAGTTCTATGACTATGAACTATCAATCAAGATAAGGATAGAATAAAAACTTTACAGATATGCAGGGTCTCAAAAACTATGCCACCCAGGCACCCTCTCCCAGGAAGCTACTAAAGGATATAAAACTCTTAAACCAGGGAAAATAGAAAGGGGAAGGAAAAAAAAAAGACTCCATCATAGTCACCAAAAAACTGGCTCTTGGAGGAACATTAAGAAGATAAAATTGTGCTTGAATATATGAAAGATTTATACAACAAGGGAGAGTTTGGGTCTAAATTAGTGATAAATATACAGAAAACTAAGCAACCAAAACCAAAATAATTGTTAACTGAGGGGAGAACCAAAAGTTGAGTAGGAAAGGACAAGTACACATAGATTACTACAAACTCAGCACAGTTAAGCATTTTCTTAGTCATATTCAGGTAAATACTAAATAATAAGTGAACTATGTTGAGAGGATGGGACAAAGGAAATGTAGTGGAGTTTGTGAAAAATAACTACTCTTCATACAATAAGAAATAGATAATACTAAACAAATAGTAACAATATTAAAATGTAGCAATATAAATATATTATATGACAATATGAAGGTATGTACCCAAATAATCAGTTAAAAGAATAAGATTGGTTGTCTCTAGGTGGCAAGAAATATGGGATAGAGTCTGGGAACTGCTCTTCATATGCCTCATAGAATTATTTGGCTATTTAAATCATGCACCTGTATAACTTTGATAAAATAAAAACTAAAACAAAAATGTAAAAAGCTGCCAAAATAAAGGCTTGCTTGCATATTCGGGGTAAGTCTACATTTATACAAACAATTATACAAATATTCTAGTTACTTTGAAATAGAGTTATATGATTTATCTCTTGTTAATCCTTAGTGAATCCAAATTCTGTAGTAGTATTTGACTCCACTCTTTACTTGCTGACCCAGCAACTGGAGTGTGATACACAGTTGGTGCTCAATAAATGTTAATTTCCTCATTTCTCTTTTAAGTATTGTTTTCCCTATATCATCTTCCATTGGTTCTCCTGATTTCTTGTTGTGTTAGTTGCATTTGTGTGTTTGTCTGAGCTTCTCAACTGTATACTAACTATCCCACAATCCAATTTCATCCCCAACTTTCCCAGCCCTGCACAAAAAACAATTTGGGGGAATAATACTACTAAACCATAATATTTCTAAAGCATTTGTAGACTTTTGCTCATTTGAAGTTTCAGGATCTTAAAACTCTTATTTACTTCCAGTCCTGTGATTGTTTTTTTTTTCCTTTTTTTTTTTAAATTTAGATTCAGATGCTAAATTGTTTATGCTCACAAAAAAAGAAGGCTAATTAATGGCAAAATATTCCATGGGGTGTGTGAGTGTTTAGTGGCACTGCTCTTGGTTTTATTAACAAAAAAGGTGTTGAAATCTTTGCTAAGATATACTTTTAAGGTCTTAAGTTCTAATTCTTATTTCTAGGTCTTCTATCTAAGAAATGCAAACTGTTATCACTCAAGAATATTCACATGGGGTAGTAACCTGCTAGAGGAGGAAAGGAGTCTGTGGCATGGCCAATAAATAACTAAAGGATTCATGTATCAGTTACCTCATTAGCACCAAATGAGTCTCTCCGAAAAGATTTGTTTTTCAATATATGAAGTTTATTGTCAAATTTGTTTCCATACAACACCCAATGCTCATCCCAAAAGGTGCCCTCCTCAATACCCATCACCCACCCTCCCCTCCCTCCCACCCCCCATCAACCCTCAGTTTGTTCTCAGTTTTTAAGAGTCTCTTATGCTTTGGCTCACTCCCACTCTAACCTCTTTTTTTTTTCCTTCCACTACCCCATGGGTTTCTGTTAAGTTTCTCAGGATCCACATAAGAGTGAAAACATATGGTATCTGTCTTTCTCTGGATGGCTTATTTCACTTAGCATCACACGCTCCAGTTTCATCCACGTTGCTACAAAGGGCCATATTCGTTCTTTCTCATTGCCATGTAGTACTCCATTGTGTACATAAACCACAATTTCTTTATCCATTCATCAGTTGATGGACATTTAAGCTCTTTCCATAATATGGCTATTGGTGAGAGTGCTGCTATAAACATTGGGGTACAAGTGCCCCTATGCATCAATACTCCTGTATCCCTTGGGTAAATTCCTAGCAGGGCTATTGCTGGGTCCTAGGGTAGGTCTATTTTTAATTTTTTGAGGAACCTCCACACTGTTTTCCAGAATGGCTGCACCAGTTTGCATTCCCACCAAGAGTGCAAGAGGGTTCCCGTTTCTCTACATCCTCGCCAGTATCTATAGTCTCCTGATTTGTTCATTTTGGCCACTCTGACTGGCGTGAGGTGATATCTGAGTGTGGTTTTGATTTGTATTTCCCTGATAAGGAGCGACGTTGAGCATCTTTTCATGTGCCTGCTGGCCATCCGGATGTCTTCTTTAGAGAAGTGTCTATTCATGTTTTCTGCCCATTTCTTCACTGGGTTATTTGTTTTTCAGGTGTGGAGTTTGATGAGCTCTTTATAGATTTTGGATACTACCCTTTGTCCGATATGTCATTTGCAAATATCTTTTCCCATTCCGTTGGTTGTCTTTTAGTTTTGTTGGTTGTTTCCTTTGCTGTGCAGAAGCTTTTTATCTTCATAAGGTCCCAGTGATTCATTTTTGCTTTTAATTCCCTTGCCTTTGGGGATGTGTCGAGTAAGAGATTGCTACGGCTGAGGTCAGAGAGGTCTTTTCCTGCTTTCTCCTCTAGGGTTTGGAAGGTTTCCTGTCTCACATTCAGGTCCTTTATCGATTTTGAGTTTATTTTTGTAAATGGTGTGAGAAAGTGGTCTAGTTTCAACCTTCTGCATGTTGCTGTCCAGTTCTCCCAGCACCATTTGTTAAAGAGACTGTCTTTTTCTGTTGGATGTTCTTTCCTGCTTTGTCAAAGATTAGTTGGCCATACGTGTGTGGGTCTAGTTCTGGGGTTTGTATTCTATTCCATTGGTCTCTGTGTCTGTTTTTGTGCCAATACCATGCTGTCTTGTTGATTACAGCTTTGTAGTACAGGCTAAAGTCTGGGATTGGGATGCCTCCTGCTTTGGTCTTCTTCTTCAAAATTACTTTGGCTATTTGGGGCCTTTTGTGTTTCCATATGAATTTTAGAATTGCTTGTTCTAGTTTCAAGAAGAATGCTGGTGCAATTTTGATTGGGATTTCATTGAATGTGTAGATAGCTTTGGGTAGTATTGACATTTTGACAATATGTATTCTTCCAATCCATGAGCAGGGAATGTCTTTCCATTTCTTTAAATCTTCTTCAATTACCTTCATAAGCTTTCTACAGTTTTCAGCATACAGATCCTTTACATCTTTGGTTAGATTTATTCCTAGGTATTTTCTGCTTCTTGGTGCAATTGTGAATGGGATCAGTTTCTTTATTTGTCTTTCTGTTGCTTCATTATTAGTGTATAAGAATGCAACTGATGTCTGTACATTGATTTTTTATCCTGCAACTTTCTGAATTCATGTATCAGTTCTAGCAGACTTTTGGTGGAGTCTATCGGATTTTCCACGTATAATATCATGTCATCTGCAAAAAGTGAAACCTTGACTTCATCTTTGCCAATTTGGATGCCTTTGATTTCCTGTTGTTGTCTGATTTCTGATGCTAGAACTTCCAGCACTATGTGAAACAACAGCGGTGAGAGTGGGCATCCCTGTCGTGTTCCTGATCTCAGAGAAAAAGCTCTCAGTTTTTCCCCATTGAGGATGATGTTAGCTGTGGGCTTTTCATAAATGGCTTTGATGATGTTTAAGTATGTCCCCTCTATGCCGACTTTCTCAAGGTTTTTTATTAAGAAAGGTGCTGGATTTTGTCAAAGGGCTTTTCTGCATCGATTGACAGGATCATATGGTTCTTCTCTTTTCTTTTATTAAAAGAATTTATTAAAAGAATTTTATTAAAAGAATTTATCACGTTGATTGATTTGCGAGTGTTGAACCAACCCTGCATCCCAGGAATGAATCCCACTTGATCATGGTGAATCATTATTTTTCAATGCTGTTGAATTCGATTTGCTAGTACCTTATTGAGAATTTTTGTATCCATATTCATCAGGGATATTGGCCTGTAGTTCTCTTTTTTTACTGGGTCTCTGTCTGGTTTAGGAATCAAAGTAATCCTGGCTTCCAAGAATGAGTCTGGAAGTTTTCCTTCCCTTTCTATTTCTTGGAATAGCTTGAGAAGGATAGGTATTATCTCTGCTTCAAACGTCTGGTAGAACTCCCCTGGGAAGACATCTGGTCCTGGACTCTTATTTGTTGGGAGATTTTTGATAACCGATTCAATTTCTTCACTGGTTATGGGTCTGTTCAAGCTTTCTATTTCCTCCTGATTGAGTTTTGGAAGAGTGTGGGTGTTCAGGAATTTGTCCATTTCTTCCAGGTTGTCCAATTTGTTGGCATATAATTTTTCATAGTATTCCCTGAAAATTGTTTGTATCTCTGAGGGATTGGATGTAATAATTCCATTTTCATCCATGATTTTATCTATTTGGGTCATCTCCCTTTTCTTTTTGAGAAGCCTGGCTAGAGGTTTGTCAATTTTGTTAATATTTTCAAAGAACCAACTCTTGGTTTCGTTGATCTGCTCTACAGTTTTTTTAGATTCTATATTGTTTACTTCTGCTCTGATCTTTATTATTTCTCTTCTGCTGGGTTTAGGCTGCCTTTGCTGTTCTGCTTCTATTTCCTTTAGGTGTGCTGTTAGATTTTGTATTTGGGATTTTTATTGTTTCTTGAGATAGGCCTGGATTGCAATGTATTTTCCTCTCAGGACTGCCTTCGCTGCATCCCAAAGCGTTTGGATTGTTGTATTTTCATTTTCGTTTGTTTCCATATATTTTTTAATTTCTTCCCTAATTGCCTGGTTGACCCCCTCATTCTTCAGTAGGGTGTTCTTTAACCTCCATGCTTTGGGAGGTTTTCCAGACTTTTTCCTGTGGTAGATTTCAAGCTTCATAGCATTGTGGTCTGAATGTATGCATGGTATGATTTCAATTCTTGTATACTTATGAAGGGCTGTTTTGTGACCCAGTATATGATCTATCTTGGAGAATGTTCCATGTGCACTCGAGAAGAAAGTCTATTTTGTTGCTTTGGGATGCAGAGTTCTAAATAGATCTGTCAAGTCCATCTGATCCAATGTATGATTCAGGGCCCTTGTTTCTTCATTGGCCGTGTGTCTAGATGATCTATCCATTTCTGTAAGTGGAGTGTTAAAGACCCCTGCAATTACCACATTCTTATCAATAAGGTTGCTTATGTTTGTGAATACTTGTTTTATATATTTGGGAGCTCCTGTATTCGGTGCATAGACATTTATAACTGTTAGCTCTTCCTGATGGATAGACCCTGTAATTATCATATAATGCCCTTCTTCATCTCTTGTTACAGCCTTTAATTTAAAGTCTAGTTTGATATAAGTATGGCTACTCCAGCTTTCTTTTGGCTTCCAGTAGCATGATAAACATTTCTCCATGTCCTCACTCTCAATCTAAAGGTGTCCTCAGATCTGAAATAAGTCTCTTGTAGACAGCAAATAGATGGGTCTTGTTTTTTTATCCATTCTGATACCCTATGTCTTTTGGTTGGCACATTTAATCCATTTACATTCAGTGTTATTATAGAAAGATACGGCTTTAGAGTCATTGTGATGTCTGTCTGTTTTATGCTTGTAGCAATGTCTCTGATACTTTGTCTCACAGGATCACCCTTAGGATCTCTTGTAGGGCTGGTTTAGTGGTGACAAATTCCTTCAGTTTATGTTTGTTTGGGAAGACCTTTATCTCTCCTATTCTAAATGACAGACTTGCTGGATAAAGGATTCTCGGCTGCATATTTTTTCTGTTCAACACATTGAAGATCTCGTGCCAATCCTTTCTGGCCTGCCAAGTTTCAAAAGAGAGATCAGTCACGAGTCTTATAGGTCTCCCTTTATAAGTTAGGGCACGTTTATCCCTTGCTGCTTTCAGAATTTTCTCTTTATCCTTGTATTTTGCCAGTTTCACTATGATATGTCGTGCAGAAGATCGATTCAAGTTACATCTGAAGGGAGTTCTCTGTGCCTCTTGGATTTCAATGACTTTTTCCTTCCCCAGTTCAGGGAAGTTCTCAGCTATTTTTTCTTCAAGTATACCTTCAGCACCTTTCCCTCTCTCTCCCTCTTCTGGGATACCAATTATGTGTATAGTATTTCTTTTTAGTGTATCACTTAGTTCTCTAATTTTCCCCTCATACTCCTGGATTTTTTTTATCTCTCTTTTTCTCAGCTTCCTCTTTTTCCATAACTTTATCTTCTAGTTCACCTATTCTCTCCTCTGCCTCTTCAGTGTGAGACGTCGTCGTTTCCATTTTATTTTGCATTTCATTTAAAGTGTTTTTCAGCTCCTCGTGACTGTTCCTTAGTCCCTTGATCTCTGTAGCAAAAGATTCTCTGCTGTCCTCTATACTGTTTTCAAACCCAGAGATTAATTTTATGACTATTATTCTAAATTCACTTTCTGTTAAATTATTTAAACCCTTTTTGTTCAGTTCATTGGCTGTTGTTATTTCCTGGAGATTCTTTTGAGGGCAATTCTTCCGTTGGTCATTTGGATGGTCCCTGGAGTGGTGCGGACCTGCAGGGCACTTCCCCTGTGCTGTGTTGTGTAACTGGAGTTGGTGGGCGGAGTTGCAGTCAGACCTGATGTCTGCCCCCAGCCCACTGCTGGGGCCACAGTCAGACTGGTGTGTGCCTTCTCTTCCCCTCTCCTGGGGCGGGATTCTCTGTGGGGTGGCGTGCCCCATCTGGGCTACTTGCACACTGCCATGCTTGTGGTGCTGGGGATCTGGCGTATTAGCTGGGGTGGGTAGGCAAGGATCATGGGGGCAGGTGGGGCAGGCTTAGCTCATTTCTCCTTAGGTGATCCACTTCAGGAGGGGCCTGTGGCAGCGGGAGGGAGTCAGACCTTCTGCCAGCGGGGTGGTTCCGCAGAAGCACAGCATTGGATGTTCCCTGGCAGGGACTGTTTCCCTTTGGGATTTTGTCTGGGGGATGGGCGAGGGAGATGGCACTGGAAAGCGCCTTTGTTCCCCGCCAAACTGAGCTCTGTCATCGTGGGGCTCAGCAACTCTCCCTTGCTTTGTCCTCCAGCCTTCCTGGTTTCCGAGCAGAGCTGTTAGCTTATAATCTTCCAGATGTCAGGTCCTGCTTGCTGTCGGAACACACTCTGTCCGGCCCCTCTGCTTTTCCCAGCCAGACTCGGGGGCTCTGCTTGGCCGGCGGGCCGCCCCTCCGCCCCGGCGCCCTCCTGCCAGTCTCTGCAGCGCTACCACCTCTCCGCCCTTCCTACCCTCTTCCATGGGCCGCTCGTCTGGACTTGGCTCCGGAGACTCCATTCTGCTAGTCTTCTGGTGGTTTTCTGGTTAGTTAGGCAGGTTTAGGTGGAATCTAAGTGATCAGCAGGATGCGTGGTGAGCCCAGCGTCCTCCTAAGCCGCCATCATCCCTACCTCCCCTCTGGATGGCTTATTTCACTTAGCGTAACACTCTCCAGTTCCATCCATGTTGCTACAAAGGGCCATATTTCATTCTTTCTCGTTGCCACGTAGTACTTCATTGTGTCTATAAACCACAATTTCTTTATCCATTCATCAGTTGATGGACATTTAGGCTCTTTCCATAATTTGGCTACTGTTGAGAGTGCTGCTATATCCAAAATCTATAAAGAGCTCACCAAACTCCACACCCAAAAAACAACCCAGTGAAGAAATGGGCAGAAAACTTCAATAGACACTTCTCTAAAGAAGACATCCGGATGGCCCAGAGGCACATGAAAAGATGTTCAACATCGCTCCTCGTCAGGGAAATACAAATCAAGATCACACTCAGATATCACCTCACACCAGTCAGAGTGGCTAAAATGAACAAAACAGGAGAGTATAGATGCTGGAGAGGATGTGGAAAAACAGGAACCATCTTGCACTGTTGGTGGGAATGCAAACTGGTGCAGCCACTCTGGAAAACAGTGTGGAGGTTCCTCAAAAAATTAAAAAATAGACCTACCCTATGATCCAAATAGATTTTTAATAATACATCTGGTATACAAAAGAATAAAGGTCACATTTAAAGGGTGCAAGTTGATAAACTTTGTGTTATTAGATTTAGTAGGATTACAGGTATGTACGTTCATTTAAGTCCGAATCATATTATCTCAAAGGACAAATTGTACATTTTAATTTAATGTGCTGTCATTTCATAAAATAACACGTTTTTATTATTATATAAGTAAAATAGAGAAATTGTAATATAGAAAAACACAGCACAAAGTAAATACAAAAATCACATGTAATACCACAATCTAAAAGTAAACTTTGTTAATATGTTGTTAGGTTGATACATATCCTTATAGTCTTTTTTTATAATTGTATATAATTTTTTTACAATTGTATAATTGCATATTTATTTATGCACACACATTTTTATTTTTCCCAAAATTTAGATAATATGTTATGCATTATATTTTAAATTGTTTTAAAATATTTAATGATATATAAGCATTTCTTATGTCAATAACCTTCTATGGGGTGCCTGAGTGGCTCCATGGGGTAAGCTTCTGACTTCAGCACAGGTCATGACCTAGCAGTTTGTGAGTTCAAGCCCCACACTGGGCCCTGTGCTGACAGCTCAGAGCCTGGAGCCTGCTTCAGATTCTGTGTGTGTCTCTCTCTATGCCCCTCTCTCACTCATGCTCTGTCTCTGTCTCAGAAGTAAATAATCATTTAAAAAATAAATATAAAATACAATAAAATATAAAATAAAAATAAAATAAATATAAAAATTAAAATTAAATAATTAAAAAAAGTAAATAAAATAAATAGCTTTCTGTAATATAATTTTTTAACGTTTATTTTTGAGACAGAGAGAGACAGAACATAAATATGGGAGGGGCAGAGAGAGAGGGAGACACAGAATCTGAAACAGGCTCCAGGCTCTGAGCTGTCAACACAGAACCCAACGCGGGGCTCAAACTCACGGACCGTGAGATCATGACCTGAGCCGAAGTTGGACTCTTAACCGACCAAGCCACCCAGGCGCCCCTGTAATATAATTTTAAATGTAGCATATAAGTCAATTACATATGAATATCCCATCATTTATATACTGAGTCTCCTGTTATAAGACATTTGTTTTCATGTTTTTTTTAATTATAAATTTAGCTGATATGAACATTATTGTGCATATACTTTTGTACATATCTCTGATTTTCCTTTAAAATAAATTTCTAGGCGCATCTATTAACAAGGCATTTCAGGGAAGATGGCAACATAGGAGGGTGCTGGGCTCACCTCGTCCTGCTGATCGCTTAGATACCACCCACATCTGCCTAAATAACCCAGAAAACCACCACAAGACTAGCAGAACGGACTCTCCAGAACCAAGCATAGACAAAAGGCCCAGGGAAGAGGGTAGGAAGGGTGGATAGGCTGTGCATGCTACATGGACTGGTTGGAAGGAGCCAGGGAGCTGGAGGGGCAGCCCACCAGGCAAGGCAGAGCCCCCAAAGTCTTGCTTGCAAAAGCAGAGGGGCCGGATTCCATGAGTTCTGACAGCCAGTGGGACTTAGCATCTGGAATGTGAAAAGTCAACAGCTCTGCTCTTGGAGAGCAGGGAGGATGAAAGGACGCAGGGAGGGAGAGTTGTTGAGCTCTGGAAGACACAGCTCAACTCAGCAGGAGAACAAAGGCACTGGCAAGCACCACTTCCCTCTCCCATCCCCCAGCTGAAATTCCAAAGGGAACCAGTTTGGGTCACCGAACTTGCTTGCACCCAGCAAATGCCCAATGCTATGCTTCTGTGGATCCATCCCACTGATGGGCCTGCCTCCCTCCCAGTGTTGCAGGGCCCCTCTTTCAGGGGACCACTGAGGACGAAGTGAGCTAAGCCTGTCCCTCCTGCCCCTGTGCACTTTGTGGATCCACCACGTCTAATATGCCCTTGGCCAGATCCCATCAAAGCAGCACCACAAGCCTGACAGTGTCCAAGAAGCCCAGACAGAGGCCACACCACTCCCCAGTGATTTCTGCCCCTGGGAGAGGGGAAGATAAGGTACACACCAGTCTGACTGTGGCCCCCGCATGGGCTTGGGGCAGACATCAGGTCTGACTGTGGCCCCATCCACCAACACAAGTTACTCAAGACAGCACAGGGGAATTGTCCTGCAGTTTGAAGCTACCGCAGGGAGTAGCCAAAATGTTGAAATGTATGAATTCTCCTCAAAAGAAACAACAGGAAGTAATGACAGTTAATGAATTTATCAAAACCGATTTAAGCAATATAATGTAACAAGAATTGAGAATAGTCATAAAAGTAATAGCTACGCTTGAAAAAACATAAAGGACAGCAGAGAATCTATTGCTACAGAGATAAAGGGACTAAGAAATAGTCATGAGGAGATAAAAAATGCTATAAATGAGGTACAAAATAAAATGGAGGTAGCCATAGCACAGATTGAAGAGGCCGAGGAGAGAATAGGTGAATTAGACAATAAAATTATAGAAAAATAGGAAGCTGAGAAAAAGAGAGATAAAAAAAATCCAAGAGTGTGAGGGTAGAATTAGAGAACCAAGTGATGCAATAAAATGGAACAATATCCATTTCATAGGAATTCCAGAAGAAGTAAAGAGAGACAAAGGGGCTGAAGTTGTACTTGAACAAATCATAGCTGAGAGCTTCCCTGATTTGGGGAAGGAAAAAGGCATTGAAATCCAAGAGACACAGAGAACTCCCTTCAAAATTAACTTGAATTGATCAGAATGGATAAAACAAACAAACAAACAAACAAACAAAACAAGATCCATCTATTTGCTGTCTACAAGAGATTCATTTCAGACCTGAGGCCACCTTCAGATTGAAAGTGAGGGGATGGAGAAATATCTATCATGCTACTGGAACTCAAAAGAAAGCTGGAGTAGCCATACATATATATGACAAACTACACTTTAAAGTAAAAGCTGTAACAAGAGATGAAGAAGGGCATTATATAATAATGACACGGTCTATCCATCAGGAAAAGCTAACAATTACAAATATCTATGTGTTGAATACTGGAGCCTCCAAATATATAAAACAATCACAAACGTAAGCAAACTTATTGATAACAATGTGGTAATTGAAGGGGACTTTAACGACTTACAGAAATGTATAGATCATCTAGACACAGGATCAATAAAGAAACTAGGGCCCTGAATGATTCATTGGATCAGATGGACATGACATATATTTAGAACTCTGCATCCCAAACTAACAGAATATACTTTCTTCTCAAGTGCACATGGAACATTCTCCAAGATAGATCATATACTGGGTCACAAAACAGCCCTTCATAAGTATAAAAGAATTGAGATCACATCATGCACACTTTCAGACCACAATGCTATGAAACTTGAAATCTACCACAGGAAAAAGTCTGGGAAACTTCCCAAAGCATGGAGGTTAAAGAACACCCTAGTAAAGAATGAATGGTTCAAGGAGGCAATTAGAGAAGAAAATTTAAAAAATATATGGAAACAAATGAAAATGAAAAGACAACAGGGAGAGAGCCAAAGCATAAGAGACTCTTAAAAACTTAGAAAAAACTGAGGGTTGATGGGGGTAGGAGGGAGGGGAGGGTGAGTAATGGGTATTGAGGAGGGCACCTTTTGGGATGAGCACTGGGTGTTGTATGGAAACAAATTTGACAATGAAATTCATATTAAAAAAAAAAAGACAACAATGCAAATGCTTTGGGATGCAGCAAAGACAGTCCTGAGAGGAAAATGCATTGCAATCCAGGCTTATCTCAAGAAACAAGAAAAATCCCAAATACAAAATCTACACAGCACACCTAAAGGAACTAGAAGCCGAACAGCAAAGACACCCCAGAAGAAGAGAAATATTAAGAATCAGAGCAGAAGTAAACAATATAGAATCTAAAAAAATAAAAAACCAAAACTGTACAACAGGTCAATGAAACCAATAGTTGGTTTTTTGAAAAAGTAAACAAAATTGATAAACCTCTAGCCAGGCGTCTCAAAAAGAAAAGGGAGATGACCCAAATACATAAAATCATGATTGAAAATGGAATTATTACAACTAATCCCTCATAAATGCAAGCAATTTCCAGAGAATACCATGAAAAATTATATGCCAACACACTGGACAACCTGGAAGAAATGGACAAATCCCTAAGCACCCACACACTTCCAAAACTCAAACCATAACAAGCGAAGAAATTGAATCAGTCATCAAAAATCTCCTGACAAATAAGTGTCCTGGACCAGATGGCTTCCATGGGGAATTCTACCAGAGATTTAAAACAGAGATAATTCCTATCCTTCTCAAGCTGTTCTAAAAACTAGCAAGACAGAGAAAATTTCCAGACTGATTCTATGAAGCCAGCATTCCTTGATTCCCAAACCAGACAGAGACACAGCAAAAAAAGGGAACTACAGGCCAATATCCCTGATGAATATGGATGCAAAAATTCTCAACGAGATACTAGAAAATTGAATTAAATATCATATAAAAAGAATTATTCACCGTGATCAAGTGGGATTCATTCCTGGGCTGCAAGGCTGATTCAATATTCACATCAAACAGTGTGATACATCACATTAATAGAAGAAAAGATAAGAACCATAGGATCCTGTCAATCGATACCAAAAAAGCATTTAAAAAAATTCAGCATCCTTTCTTCATAAAAACCCTTGAGAAAGTCGGGATAGAGGAACATACTTATACATCATAAAATCCATTTATACAAAGCCCACAGCTAATATCATCCTCAATTGGGAAAACCTGAAAGCTTTCTCCTTGAGATCAGGAACACCACAGGGATGTCCACTCTCACTGCTGTTGTTTAACATAGTGTTGGAACTTCTACAATCAGCAATCAGACAACAAAAGGAAATCAAAGGCATCAAAATTGGCAAAGATGTAGTCAAGCTTTCACTTTTTGGAGATGACATGATACTCTGCATGGAAAACCAGATAGCCTCCACCAAAACTTGCTAGAACTGATACATGAACTCAGCAAAGTCTCAGCATACAAAGTTAATGTACAGAAATCAGTTGCATTTTTATACACTAATAATGAAGCAGCAGAAAGACAAATAAAGAAAATGATCCCATTCATAATTACACCAAGAAACATAAAATACCTACGAATAAAACTAACCAAAGATATAAAAGATCTGTATGCTGAAAACTATAGAAAGCTTATGAAGGAGATTGAAGAATATACAAAGAAATGGAAAAGCATTCTATGCTCATGGATTGGAAGAATAGGCATTGTTAAAATGTCAATACTACCCAAAGCAATCTACACATTCAGTGCAATCCCAATCAAAATTACACCAGCATTTTTCTCGAAGCTAGAACAAGCAATCTTAATATTTGTATGGAACCACAAAAGACCCTGAATAACCAAAATAATATTGAAGAAGACCAAAGCTGAAGGCATCACAATCCCACACTTTAGCCTTACTACAAAGTTGTAATCATCAAGCGAGCATGGTATTGGCAGAAAAACAGACACATATACCAATGGAATAGAACAGAGACTCCAGAATTGGACCCACAAATGTATGGCCAACTAATATTTGACAAAGCAGTAAAGAATATCCAATGGAAAAAAAGACCGTCTCATTAACAAATAGTGCTGGGAGAACCGGGCAGCAACATGCAGAAGAAGGAAACTAGACCACTTACACCATTCACAAAAATAAACTCAAAATGGATGAAGGACCTGAATGTGAGGCAGGAAACCATCAAAACCCTAGAGGAGAAAACAGGTAAAAACCGCTCTGACCTCAGTCACCGCAATTTCTTACTTGACACATCTCCAAAGGCAAGGGAATTTAAAGGAAAGATGAACTATTGGGATCTCATGAATATAAAATCTTCTGCACTGCAAAGGAAACATTCAGCAAAGCTAAACGACAACCGAAGGAATGGGAAAAGATATTTGCAAATGATATATCAGACAAAGTGCTAGTATCCAAAATCTATAAAGAGTTCACCAAACTCCACAGCCTAAAAACAAATAACCCAGTGAAGAAATGGGCAGAAGACATGAATAGACACTTCTTTAAAAGAAGACATCCAGATGGCCAAAGGCACATGAAAAGATGCTCAATGTCACTCCTCATAAAGGAAATACAAATCAAACCACACTGAGATATCACCTCACACCAGTCAGAGTGGCCAAAATGAACAAATCAGGAGAGTATAGATGCTGCTGAGGATGTGGAGAAACAGGAACCTCTTGCACTGTTGGCAGGAATGCAAACTGGTGAATCCACTCTGGAAAAGAGTGGGAAGGTTCCTCAAAAAATTAAAAATAGATCTACCCTATGACCCAGCAATAGCACTGCTAGGAATTTATCCAAGGGATACAGAAGTGCTGATGCATAGGGGCACTTGTATCCCAATGTTTATAGCAGCAGTTTCAACAATAGCCAAATTATGGAAAGAGCCTAAATATTTATCAACTGATGAATGGATAAAGAAATTGTGGTTTATGTATATACAGTGCAGTACTACTTGGCAATGAGAAAGAATGAAATCTGTCCTTTTGTAGCAACATGGATGGAACTGGAGAGTGTTATGCTAAGTGAAATAAGTCATGCAGAGAAAGACAGATACCGTATGGTTTCACTCTTATGTGGTTCCTGAGAAACTTAACAGAATACCATAGTGGAGGAGAAGGAAAAAAAAAGAGAGGGAGGGAGACAAACCATAAAAGACTTAAACACTGAGAATAAACTGAAGGTTGTTGGGGGGTGGGAGGGAGGGGAAGTGGGTGATGGACATTGAGGAGGGCATCTGTTGAGATGAGCACTGCATGTTGTATGGAAATGAGTTTGACAATAAATCTCATGTAAATAAATAAATAAATAAATACAAATAAAAATAAAATAAATTTCTAAAATTGGAATTTCTGGATAAAGTCTTCCTACCCTTTTATTTAGCAATGTTACCTTTAGAAACTTAGTCTAAGAAAATTAATTTAGGTTCATTTAAAATCTATTTTTAAATTTGTTTTTAAATCTGCTCACTTAATAAATGGAATAATAGACATTGAGACATAAATTGTAATTATATAACAAAAAATTATATTTCTGTCTAATCCCCATCCCCATCACAACTCACTGATATAAGGGAGTGTTTCATTTAAAAGGCTTTCAAGAACTTTTGGGAATTAACTGTGGAAGTAATACTAACCATCTATGATAGAATAAAACCCCACACCAATATATGGTATTGAAGTTAATTGGAAAGTTCTGTGAATGTTAGAAAATTGGGTGAGATATATCTCAAAGACTGATTTAAGAGGGACAATTTTTTTCAAAGTAAATAAAATGATTTGATCATTCCAATATGACTATGTCTAATTATTTCATTATAAGGGATCTATCTAACCAGGATTGTTTGTCTGTAAGTTGAATAAAGAGATCTAACTTTATCCATCTCTTCTTTCACTGCTGTAATAAATAATGTAACTAGTATAATTATATTTTAAAGCTTTGATTTAAATTAATTAAGCAGACAGTCTCCATTTTAAGTAATGGAAGCCATACTCGAAAGAGTAGAAAGGAAGAAGATATGTGTCTTAGCTGTCAAATTCATTTTTGTTAAGTTAATAACCAAATCTCCTAACTCAGTGAGTTTTTCAGATACTGTAACCATAAGAACCTGGGATCCTTGTTAATTATGTGGGTTCCTGGCTCTACCCCAGACCTAATGAATACTATCTTGGAATATAACCTGGAATCCACATTTTTAATAAATTTCCCAGGTGATTGCTCATACAACCATCTGGAAACTAGCACTATAATTGATTATACAACTTATAAAAATCACTTTAAATTTCTAAGAAAGGATTAGGAATTAAAGTATAATTGTCAAAAAAAGGAAATAGTGAATAGATCACACATGTCCACCATTATATTCATTAGATCTGAATTATCAAAAACTCACTCACATACTACACACACACACACACACACACACACACACACACACACTATTGTTTTATTTGTTTTTCATAAGTGCTGGTAAATATTTTTTAAATCAGAATATGAAATGAAGCATGTAATAAAATTCTACACATTTTCAAAATATATACACATACTACACATCACTGCATACTTACACAAGGATATACAAGAATATCTCCATTGATAAGTAGTCTTTCCTTATTTTTTCAATAATAAGAGCTCAGTTTCCACCCTTTTTGTTGCTCAGTTGGTGCACATAATAGGATCAGACCAAAAGGTTGTTAGTGGAAATGATATGTGAAATTTGAAGGAGGTTTTATTTTCAGGAGTGGAAATGATAGTCTATTTCCTCCTGGCCAGAATATTTATGTGTTGGCTGGAACTGACATGATAGTGCAGTTCTAGTAGCCAAATTGAAAGCTTTTGAAAGTCTCCAAACAATAAAAAAGAAGATAGAATTATAGTAGTCATAGAATATTATGCTAGCTTGAGACTTTTTATATTAGGGGAAAAACAAACCTTTGTCTTATGGGTTATCTTAGTTTTTCATGTTACTCACATAAAAACCTACTTTGGCTTTATGTATAGAAGGGGATGGGAGAGTTTAAGTTCCAGAAAGTAAAATACCAAAGATGGAAGTCTTAAACATTTAAGTAAATATCAACATTTTGTTCTTTGAAAAAAATCAACAAACCTGACAAACCTTTTGCTAGAGAGACCAAAAACAAAAAGAAACAAGAAAGAAGAAAGAAAGAAAGAGATTCCAATTACTAAAATCAAGAATAAAAAGGGAGGTCACATGTGGACCCGCCACAAGGCTTCCACTAGCCTTTTGTCCCCTCCTCAGGGGTCTGCACTGGCCCACCTACCCCTGAGGCTCTGTACCCCACCACCTTGGGTTTCCAAGAAGAGTGTGGTGAGAGTGGGGTGGTAGGAGGCTGGGGCTTGTGGATGCCTCCTTCAGCTACCCTGTGCAGTGAAGGCAAACACACATAGTGGGGTCCAGGATGAGCTACTGCAGAGAAGCGGGACCTAGAAGGCTTGGATCAGCTCAGAAAGCCCCAGGACTTAAGGAAAAGTTAGCAAACACCAGGATGACCAGATACTAGAATGCGTACATTTGAAAACAACAATAGGGTTACTGCAATGAACCAAATCAAAGCACACCTGGCTCAGGTCCAAACAGTCCACCACTACAAGCAAGGAGGAGCTCTGCAGAGGACTGACTGTTGAGATAGAGCAGTAAAAATGCAACAACAGAGTGAATGCAACACATTCCAGAAATCATTTCCTGAAGTTCCAAGTCCTGGACAGTATATGACCCCTTTTTAATGTTGTAGTACTTGCAGGTGCAGAACACATAACAAGATGTTAAAACATGTAAAAGACATAAACTTATACACAATGATTAAATGGAAGATTCTAATCAAAAGAAAATCCAGGGAGAAATGACAGCCAGAGAACTTCTCAAAACAGATATAAACAATATATATAAACAATATTTTAGAATAACAGTATTAAGACTAATATCTGGGCCTGAAAAAAAGCATAAAAGACAGCAGAGAATCTACTGCTAAAGAGATCAAAGACCTAAGAAATAGTCATGAGGAATTAAGGAATGTTATAAATGAGATGCAAAATAAACTAGATACAATAACAGTGAAGATGGAGGAAGCAGAGGAGGGAATAGGTGAAATAGAAGATAAAATCATGAAACTGAAAAAAGAAGGAAAAGAAATTACTAGATCACTGGGGAGAATTATAGAGCTAAGTAATTCCATAAAATGAAACAATATTCATATCATAGGAGTTCCAGAAAAAGAAGAGTGAGAGAATGGAGCAGAATATTTATTTAAACAAATTATAGCTAAGAACTTCCCTAATATGGGGAAGAAAACAGGCATCCAACCCCAAGAGGCACAGAGAACTGTCTTCAAAATCAACAAAAACAGGTCAATGCCACAACATATCAGTTAAACTGTCAAAATTCAAGGGTAAAGAGAATTCTGAAAGCAGCTAGGGACAAATGGGCCTTAACCTACAAGGATAGACGCATAAGGATAGTAGCAGACCTATCCACTGGAACTGGGCAGGCCAGAAGGGAGTGGCAAGAAATATTCAATATGTTGAATAGGAAAAATATGCAGCCATGAGTCCTTTATCCAGAAAACCTGTCATTTAGAACAGAAAGAGAAATAAAGGCTTCCTCAGACAAACAAAAACTAAAGGAATTCATGACCAGTAAACCAGCTCTGCAGGAAATCCTAAGGAGGAACTCTGTGAGTGAAAAGCAGAAAAACTACAAAGGACCAAAGACATCACTACAAACACAAAACCTGCAGATAACACAATGGCACTAATTCCATATCTTCCAATAATCACTCTGAATGTAAATGGAATAATTGTACCAATCAAAAGGTATAAGGTATCAGAATGGATGGAAAAAAAAAACAAGATCTATCTATCTGGTGCCTACAAGAGATTTATTTTAAACCAGAGGACATGTTCAGATTGAAAGTGAGGGGATGGAAAATCATCTATCATGCTCAAGGATATCAAAAGAAAGCCAGAGTCCTCATACTTATATCAGACAAACTAGATTTTAAAACAAATATGGTAACAAGAGATGAAGAACGGCATTGTATCATAATTAAGGGGTCTACCCATCAAGAAGAGATAACAATTTTAAATATTTATGCCCTAACGTGGAAATACACAAATATATAAATCAATTAATTACAAAAAGAAACAAATATATAGATGATAATACCATAATTGTAGGGGGTATTAATACTCCATTTATAGTAACGGACAGATCATCTAGGCAGAAAATCAATAAGGAAACAATTGCTCTGAATGGCATATTGGGCCAGATGGACTTAATAGATAGTATTCAGATATTATGCAGAACTTTTCATCCAAGAGCAGTAGAATACACATTCTTCTCGAGTGCACATGGAACATTATCCAAAATAAATCACATACTAGGTCACAAAACAGCCCTCAACAAGTATAAAAAGATTGATATCATAGCATACATATTTTTGGATTACAATGCTATGAAATTTGAAATCAACCACAAGAAAAAAATTGGAAAGCCTCCAAATACATGGAGGTTAAAGAACATCCTACTAAGAATGAATTGGTCAACCAGGATATTAAAGAAGAAATTGAAAAATACATGGAAGCAAATGAAAATGAAAACACAACAGCCCAAACACTTTGGGATACAGCAAAGGCAGTCATAAGAGGGAAATACATTTCAATTCAGGCCTATCTCAAGAATCAAGAAAGGTCCCAAACACACAACCTAACCTTACACCTAAAGGAGCTAGAAAAGGAGAAGCAAATAAAGCCCAAAGCCAGCATAAGTAGGGAAATAAGAAAGATTAGATAAGAAATAAATGATGTAGAATCTAAAAAAAAGTAGAACAGATCAATGACTCTTAACAGCTGTTGTTTTTAAAGAATAAACAAAATTGATAAACCCCTAGCCAGACTTCTCCAAAAGAAAAGAGAGTACTCAAATAGATAAAATAACAAATTAGAGACATCACAACCAACACCAACCAAATACAAAAAATTATTAGAGAGTACTATAAAAATTATATGTCAACAAACTGGACAATCTGGAAGAAATGGACAAATTTCTAGACACTAACACATACCAAAACTCAAACGGTAAGAAATAGAAAATTTGAACAGACACAAAACCAGTGAAGAAATCGAATCTGTTATCAAAAATCTCTCAACAAATAACAGTCCTGGGCCAGATGGATTCCCAGGGGAATTCTACCAGACATTTGAAGCAGAGTTAATACCTATTATTCTTAAACTGTTCTAAAACATAGAAATGGAAGGAAAGCTTCCAAAATCTTTCTATGAAGCCAGCATTATTGTGATTCCCAAACCAGACAAAGACCCCACTAAAGAGGAGAATTACAGGCCAATATCCCTGATGAACATGGATGCAAAATTTCTCAACAAGATACTAGCACATTGAATTTAACAGTACATTAAAAGAATCATTCACCATGATCAAGTGGGATTCATTCCTGGGCTGCAGAACTGGTTCAGTATTCACAAATCAATCGATGTGATACATCATATTAATAAAAGAAAGGGTAAGAACCACATGATACTCTGAATAGATGCAGAAAAAGCATTTGACAAAATTCAGCATCCTTTCTTAATAAAAACCCTCAAGAAAGTTAGGAGAGAAGGAACATACCTTAACATCATAAAAGCTATATATGAAAGGCCCACAGGCAATATCATCTTCAATGGGGAAAAACTGAGAGCTTTCCCCTTGAGATCAGGAATACGACAGGGATGTCCACTCTCACAACTGTTGTTTAACATAGTATTGGAAGTCCTCGCCTCAGCAATCAGAAAACAAAACGAAATAAAAGGCATCCAAATTGGCAAAGAAGTCAAACTTCCACTTTTCACAGATGACATGATACTCTACATGGAAAATTCTGTTTCTGTCTCTCAAAAATAAATAATAAACACTGAAAATTCTGAAAAAGAACTATGAGAATTTAATACATTTAACTGGTAATTAAAAGAGAAGCCAGAACCCAGATTCACTGTTAAATTCTACCAGATGTTAAAGAAGAATGAACAGAATTCATTTACAAATACTTCCAAAAAATAAAAGTGGAGGTAACACTTCCCAATTCATTCTCTAAGGACAGTATTATCCTGATACCAAAACCAGACAAAGATATGACTTATAAATAATACTACAGACAATATCTTCTATGGAAACACAAATCCTCAATAAAATAGTAGCAAACAAATCCAGCAAAATACAAAAATAAGTGTACACCATGACCAAGTGGTATTTATCCAATAATGCAAGATTTGCTTACTATCTCAAAATCAATTAATGGAATACACTATATTAAAGAATATAGGACAAAAGTATATGACTACCTCAAAAGACATGGCAAAAACAGATGACAAAATCCAATGTTCCTTCATGATAAAAAAAAAAAACTTATAACAAAGAGTAAAATAGATTTTCCTCAACCTAATAAAGAATATCTAGGGGAAAAAAACTGCTCTTGCCACTCGAAAAAATACTAAATGCTTTCTCCCTTACTCTGGGAACAAGGTAAAGAAATCTATTCTCATTACACTTATTCAACATTGTACTGTAGGTTCCAGACAGGGCAATTAGACAAGAAAAATAAAGGACATCCAGATTATAAAGTAAAAACTGAAATTCTCTGTCTTGTAGGTGACAAGATCTTGTATACAGAAAATCCTAAGGCATCCAAAAACCAAAACAAAACAAACCAAAACAAAACAAAACTATTATAGCTAAAGTAAGTTTGGCAAACTTGCAGAATACAAGATCAATATTCAGACATTAATTGTATTTCTATAACTTAGGAGGGAATAATCTGAAAATAATATTAAGAAACAATTCCATTTACAAAAGCATTAAACAGAATAAAGAATTTGGAAATAAATTTACCAAAAGAAGTACAGGACTTGTATTGTGATCCTATAAAATATTTTTGTAATAAATTAAGGAAGACCTAAATAAAATGTACAGGATTCATAAATTGCAATACATAATATTTTTAGTTGGCAATCTTCAAATTGATCTACAAATTTAACACAATCTCTATCAAAATTCCAGCTGGATTTTTGCCAAAAGTAATAATTTTATTCTAAACTTTATATGAGCATACAAGGGATGGAGAACAGCCAAATAATATTGACAAGGAACAGAGATGGAGGATTTACACTTCTCAATGTCCAAACTTAGTATATAACTAAAGTACCAAGATAATATAGTCCAGGCATGAGGATAGACATGTACAACAGAATTGAGTTTGAGAAATCAATCCATACCTTTATGATCAGTTGATTTTTGGGAAAGGTCCTAAGACAATTCAATGGAGGAGAAATAGTCTTTTCAGCAAAATGCTATTGGAATAACTAGATATCCATATGCAAATGAAGTTGAACCCCTTTCTTATTCCATACACAAATATTAACTCTAGGTGGATCATAGACCTACCTTCTTAAGTAGGTCACCAAAAAGAATGTACCAAAGTAAAACAGATAAGTATCTCCTTGGAGAAATGTCTATTTAATTCTTTCCCCCATTTTTAGTTGAGTCATTTGTCTTTTTATTATTGATTAAGCTGGAAGAATTCTTTATATATTCTGGACAGAAGCCCCTTATCATATCTATGGTTTTTAAGTATTTTCACTCATTCTGTGGGTTTCCTTTACACTTTATTGATTATATGGTTTGTATCACACACACACACACACACACACACACACACAAAATAATTTTGATGAAGTCTAATTTATCTAGGTTAATTCTTTATATGTGAATTATACCTTAAAGTTTCTTTTAAAAATATATATAACTATATATTTGTTTGTGAGTGAATATAGCCAGGGACAAATTGGCTTAAAGCCTGCTATGCTTTTGAGGAAATAGTATCACCAAAGTAAGTGAAAGGTTTGAAAAACCTGTAATGTTTGACACCTGTAATGTTTGAGGCCCTCAAACATGCACCAACAAAAGTGAACTGCAGGTCTTATTCATCAATCTGACTTTGAGCTCCTTCTTTCTTGTAAATGGGGATTTCTCATGCTTATTTTTTCGTTTGTCTTGTGTGAAACACTTCAGTATTATGTATTTTCAGGCAAGTAGTAAGCATAATGTCGTGGCTTCAACAATGGCCTTCAAAACCAAGCTTCTTGAATTCAAATCCTGACTCCACCTATCAATAATTGACCACAGACAAGCTACTTAACCCTTCTGTACCCCAGGTATTCCCATTTGTAAAAATGAGAATGATAATAATAGTAGCTTTCTCAAAGGGTGAGAATGAGTTTCAAATGAGTTATATGTATGCACAGCTCTGATAACAGCGTCTAACATATAGTAAGTGCTAAGAATAAGTTATTAATACTATTTCTATGTGCCTTTTAGTAGGGAGAGTAGGAGACCTTTACATTCGCTCAGTATGGCTACTACTCAGTTTTGTAATTGGTGAAGTAAAACCTTGCATTTACTCTCTCTCTCTCCACTGCCTCACCTCCCCCTTAAACTTCCTCATTTCTCTAGATAATGCCATGATCTCATCAGCTTTCCAGATAAAATAACTTAGTCCTCAGAGTCTTCTATTCTTTTTCTTTCACTTTATACATTAAACCTATTAGCAAATTTTCTCAGCTCTATCTCTGAAACATATTCCAATTTTTTCCATGCTTCACTACATCCACCAAAATCATCTTAGTAGTATAAGCCATCTTCATTCTTCCCTTGGTGTGCTATAGTAATTTCCTAACTGGTCTTATAAACTATGTTCTTGCAACACTAAAGTGTAGTCTCCATAGTAGCCAGAAAATTATTTTTAAGCCTAAACCAAGTCACATGACTCACCTTAAAACTGTCAATGATTTCTCATGTACCTGGATTATAATCCAAACACATTACCATGACCTACAAGAGCTTTTATACTACTTGGTCTACAAAGATTGCAACCACCAGCTAAGAGGTAAGTCCATTCTTTCATTGAAATTGAGTTGGCCTTGTGACTTGCTCAGATTGTTAAGATGGAGTGGAAGTAACATTCTAGGAATTTCAAGATTGGATCATAAGAGGTCTAGCAGCTTCTTACTTTCTGGTATAAGCCAGTTGCCACGTATTAAGTCTGACTGCCCTAAGATTACCATGTTCTCAAAAAGCCCAATCTAGTCTTATAAATAGAGAACATGTGAAGAAGCACGTATACACCAGATATATGACAGTCTTCTTGGACAATCCAGTCCAGCCCAGTCACCAGATAAAAACTGCCAAATGACTTCAACTGACACAGCATGGAGCAGAAGAATCACTGAACCAAGGCTGTTCAAATTCCTGACCCTTAAGAAAATCCTCAAGAATCCTTAAGAAAAATAAATTTTAATTAGGACATTATATTTGAAGTGGCTTGATATACAACAATAGATAATGGAAATATCCTTAATGATGCTTTTCCCCTGTACTTCTCCAGACTCATGTGATAATAAATTCTCTATATTCTAACTATACTTACTCTTTTTCTTCTTCTGATATGAAAACACTTTTTCTTCATGGCACTTGAAGTTCCCTTTCCTAGAAGTTCCTTTCCTGAATTATGAGCATAGCTAACTTCTCATCATTTAGGTCTCAGTTCAGTTGTTACCTCTTCAAACAGGCCTTCCCTAGCTACATTATCTGAAGTAGCTTCACACCACCACTGTGATCATTCTATCATACTTCATTTTATTTTCATAATATTACTTAATATCATCTGAATATTTTGACTATTCCTTTTTTGTTGGTGGCCTTCTTTCATGAGGAAAAGAACTTTGTCTATTTTGTTCACTGCTGTAAAATTAAAACCACGAATAGTAAGTGCTAAATAAACATTGAATGAATGAAGGTTAAAAAGTGTTCTTACATTCCATTAAACTCAACGCAGTGATTATTTGTTACTGTAATGGATAGTCTCAATTTTCCTTACTTAAATACTTTCTCTATCATTTCAATCCTATGCTGTGCCCTCCAAGAAGCTGGCCTTTATTTCTGGATCAACAGTCTTTTTGCTCTCTAGCTTTTGGTTAGTTTTGGCCAGTGAGAGGCACTGACAGGAGATTAGAAAATCAGAAGAGCAAGAAATCAGGGTATTCATTCTAATAGCTTTCTCTCAGAGAGTTAACTGGAATTTAGCTGCATCCCTCTTCCAAAGATCACAGTTCCCATAACATAGCCTTCTATTATAGTAAAACTAATTTCTCCAGGATCTGGTAATAGTTTCCTCCTTTTGTTCAGTCAGGCCAAGGGACAGTAAAAGTTCCTCATTGTCACTAGTCCTACCGTGCTTCACCACTTTTTGTTGTTTTACCTTAAGCGTCCCCACACATTTTAAATCATCTTTTCAATTAAAATCTCTTCAAATATTTTTTAAGTGTACCCTAATTGCCCTGCTAAAACCCTAACAGTTACTTTATAGTTCTAAACAGTAAATGTGTATCATAGGTAACTGTATTAGCTAATTTATAATACTTTTAATATTTTTCATAAATAAGTTATTATATATTTTTAGTTTATTTAATCTACATATTTGTTTATCTGTAGATAATTGAAAAATGACTATACCTAATTTACCACTCTTCTTTTGAGGCTAGTTCCTTTGGGCAATTATGAGCCTATGAGTAAACACATATACCTAGACACATTTACACATCCACATGTAATAAACCTGTTTTTGTTTTCCCAGTTGCTTCTTCTAACACAAATTCAGAAACTCACGTTGTGGATTCTGTTCTACCACTTCCAAACACTCTACCCATGGAGACCCACTTCAGAACTATTCAGCTATTCTTTTACTAATAAGACGCATACTGGCTCTGAAGGGAGAGTACAACATCAAGGACACGGAGTACAAGTAGATGAGTTTAGGATGATGCCATACATAAAGAGAAGACAGTAAACAATCCAGATCAGTACCTTCATCAATGCACAGACCAAATAAAGATGTAAGGAAGGATAATTTGTCCTGTTTAGCTATGTATGCTACCAACTTAATGACAACATGTGTCAGTAAAAATGTTAGTAGCTTTGAATAGGCATTGACAAGATGGTTGCTTTTGTGAGTCTGTCTGCAGAGATAAGGCAAGAGCAACTTAATTTGAATGCAAAAATCAGTTCCCCGAAAGCTAGATGAAAGCAATGGCAATGCTAAAACAGTATAATTTATCTTTCACTTAAAGTCATATTTTAAAAGTTGTTTTCATGAAACATTTATGAATCTTTCATCATAGAAGTATACAATTTTATAGCTAGGGAAATCCTAAGATCATTTGTCCAAACCCCTCATTTCATAATTAAGAAATCAAGATCTAGAGTGGTCAGAGGTCCAAACGTGTGTTACTATTTCTTGTGTCTTTTTTTTCAGCCTCTGTTCTTTCCTTTTCATCATTAGTTTGTCAAATATGTCTTCCATGATCCATGATGGGGTAGGGTGGGCAAGGAAAGACAATAAAAGCATCTCTGCTTTTCTTGGTTTAATGTTTCTGTGTAAGATTTTGATTGGAAAAATTTCCTTGTGTTAAAAAAGAGATAGGGAGAGAGGTTTGAAAAGCACCACTCTGTCATGCTATAAACCCAGTGAGAAACTGGTTGAAGAAATCCACAAGGAAAATTGCACCAATTTCATTGGGTCTATTGAGGTATAAATAAATGTTTAAAAACTTTCCCTCTGAGAAAAAAAATCTTATTTGTAGCATTTGTTGATATCTGTCCCATTCCTGGTTGTCTTCAAGCTACCCATGTGATGTCAATAAGTATGAAAAATTCCTGAAAATTTGGCAATCAGCTCTTATAAGCCATTATACGCTACTTTCAGCAGAGCACTGATTGAATTCCTTCTGTGTGCAATGTACTCCATGGATTTTCTGATTTTTACACTTTATTTATTTATTTTTATTTATTTATTTTTAGAGAAAGATGACACCAGCGGCCGCGGGGGGTGGGAGACAAAATTCCAAACAGGCTCTGTGCTGTCAGTGCACAGCACTATGCAGGGCTCAAACTCACCAACTCATCATGATCTGAGCCAAAATCAAGAGTTGAATGCTTAACCAACTGAGTCACCCAGATGCCCCTTTATTCTTTTATTTAAATAAGAAACTAATAGTTTTTGTCATTGTGCAAATAGATAAAAGACAAATCAATCTACATGCCTTGGAAAATATTTTTCATCATTGTTAAGTTTTCATGAGTTGTTTATTTATTTGTTTATTTATTGGCTTGGGGTTTGGGGATCAGATTTGGCCATAGGTAAACATGTGATCTCTTAACCTAAAGTAGCATATTTAAGGGAAATAATAATGAAAAACTGTGGATGGAATTGACAACCATACTGGAGGTGGATGAGAATGTTTACACATATGTTGATCTTTCTATGCACCAATGACATCTGCTTTTATATGCACAAAGGTGCTATTTTATCAAACATGAGGAAATATCTTGGGGTGAATTGCTCTTCTTGATTCATCTCCCCAGGAAGCTCTTTGATTATATCCCATTATTCTCTTTGACTCCAGTGGGTGTTCCATGCTTAGATTGGCTCTTTTTTTTCACCCCAGTGACCTCCTTCCACATGTCTCTTATATTGCTTTACCTCCTGCTGCCCTTGAAACACAAAGACAGATATAAATTTCCACATTAAAGGAGAAAATTTCTGATGGATAAGAGAAAAAAAATCAAAGAAGGAATAACTGTCTAAATATTTATGCCAAGGTCCTTCAATGTATATGGCATTTTTTCTTCTTCCTTTTCTCTAGTCCTAAGTATGGGAGAAGGAATTTGGAGCAGGTCTCACATCATAACATCCACATTTCTACTTTACAACAGTTACATTATAACCCAATATCATTTACCAAAATTGTTTTACCTAATGTTTGAACTCTTACCTTCTGTGCTATACTCTTAACTTCTGGTATTAAAATCTCAACAGTAGATGAGACATTTTTTATTTTCTTTCTCACAATTTCTTCTTGAGCACATAAATAATAATACACTAGTAAGAGAACTATAATTTTCACAGAGTTCTACCAGCCTTTTTCAATCTCTCTGTGTAGGTGATGAGAATGAAACAAAGGTAAGGCTCTCCAAGCCAGTCTATAGATTTATTACATCTCTTGAAGAATTTTTATAGTCAAACTGACTGAAAATGAATCTTTCAGTAAGAAGAGATTTCCTGGGATGCATTTTTAACAGAGTTGAAAATCACTTTGATTACTTTAAAATATAGTCAAGCCATATGCAAAAATCTAAACAGTCATAGTTTTATAGTCCATTTAAATTCTCTCTTACTATCTTATGAAAGAAGTAACGATTACTCTAATATTATGTTAGCCTACACCAAACTTGCTGCTCTAAAAAGTTTATGATACATTCCAATCTAACTTTTTCTACTTAAAACCATGCAATCTAGTTAGACTCATTTTTTTTTTCATAAGAAACTTGGCACTATGATCTGAAAACAGGTAAGTAGGATTAGTAGTCACAATTGGATTTCAACTTGAAAGATGAAGTAAACTATGACATTGCAGAGTTTCCCATTTTCAAATAAATAGATATATCTGCATTTGTTTTATTTATAAGGTGGTATGATGTTTTCAATATCCAATCTGAAATATCATCCAGAGTATTGAGATTCAAGCTGTGCCATTTATGCCTATTTATCACTTATAGTAATAAATATTCTGCAATCAGCATTTACCTGGTAATTTTGCTGATGAGGTATGAGCCACAACAGAAAGCACTTTAGCTCAACCTGAGTGGTGTTGATTCTGAATTCCTAAGGGGACCAAAACTCTGAGTCCATCAGAAAATTAAGATATGATTCAAAGATGCTTACAGGAAGCATGTACAGCATTTCTAGGCTACTTGAGCTTTAGTGTATCACTTCTGTTTTAATTTAGGATGTCTAAATAAAATAGCAGAGAAAAGAAAGGAGACACAAGCATTAATTCACATATTTTAATGTAAATTTAATTTAAACCTACTTTAAAGAACCAAGAGTCAAAAATACCTGTGTTCGATTTTTCAATTTGATTAATACACTAATTCTCAAATGTGTATGAATGTGGAAAATAGATGATTTTATCAAAAGCTCATATATGTAAGTCTGGTCAATTGATAAACAATTTATAAATTATTGGAAATAAAATTTTGAAAGATAAAATGGAGTAGTATATATTCTCTAATGATTAGTCTCTATGATATTTATTTGTCCATTTTACTATACTCTGGCCAGTGACAAGCTTGGTAATGAAACATCATAATATCTGGTCCCTTTATTTTCAAAACCAAGCTACTAAACTGTGCATCTCTCCCCTCCACGGTGACTCAAGTTAGGTCCCATTGTTTTTTAAACAAACAAATCAGTCATTCTCAATCCCATCAAATCCAACCCAAACATCATCTGGCTTCCATTTCTCTCCTCCTTTCCTCAACAAGAGTACTTTCTATATATAAATGCCTATAAATTTGCATGGCCTCCTTCCATTCCTATTCTAGGTAGTGAAATTTCATTTCTGACCCAACCTGGGGCTCTGTGTTACATAAACTAAAGGATCTTGCCTCTATGTAGGCTTAGTTCATGTAACACAAAGCTTCAGGTTGGGTCAGAAATGAAAGAACATTAACCTTTAGAGTATGTCTTCCATGTGGCAAACATGATAATAACAGTTATTATCTAATTCAATATTTAAAACAATCCTTGTAGCATTGTTATCATCATTTTACAAATGAAGAAACTGAAGTTTCAATTAAATTTAATTCTACTCCAAATACCATACAATATGTTGTTATCTAAAATGCTCACTTGCCTGGTCAAATTGAAAACACACTCTGTAGGTTGTGGAAAGTAACAAGTTGGGTAGTGTTGCTAACATCTTTCCAAATGAGAACAAAGATAAAAATGAGATATTATCATTTAATATAGGAAACAGAGTAATGTTCAATGGATTTTTTTTACCCAAAAAAAATTATTTTTACAGAGAAAACAACTCTACAGGTAGCTAGTGGCTTGATGTTTTTGAGGAACTTGACCAGTTGTTATAATCAGGTTGCTAGATTTCCACTGTATTGAAAATCCAACTGGTGGTTTTGTTATTTATATTTACCCTGAGAGTCCAAATGAAAAATGCATGATAATAAATTAAAAGTGAGTGACTGGATTCTAGCAACAAAGATAAACCTAATCATCCTAGTAATTCATAAAGTGAATGTAAGTGAATACATTAGAGACTTAGTAGACAAGAACTTACAAGTCCATGACAAGAGATAGAAAAAAGAAAGACAAAAGATATGATCATGCTATATTCTTATTTTGTAAGTTTTTTATTGCATTGAGATTCACATGGTGAGAAATTAGGGAGGCTGCAGTGAAGAGTAATATAGAAGAACTAGATTCAGGAATATAGGCTAAGAAAACTCAGTTTGTAATTTAGTCCTTTTGAATACTATGTCGTGTTCTTCTATAAGGCTCAAATCACTTAATTAGGAACATCTACAACACTGACAAAAAGGGAAAAATAAATTTTAAGAAAAACAAAGTTACAATAAAAAGGTCACAGACACTAAATACTGTGCTGGGTGATTTATACATGGTACTCTATTTAATACTCACATTTCAAGGGCACCTGGGTGGCACAGTCAAGTGTCCAACTGCTGATTTCAGCTCAGGCCATGAACTCACTGTTCATGAGATCCAGCTCCACATTGGGTTCTGTGCTGACAGCATGGAGTCTACTTGAGATTCTCTTTCTCTGTCCCTCCCCCACTCAATCTCATTCTCTCTCTCACTCTCTCTCAATATAAATAAATAAATAAACATTTTTTAAGAAGGAAAAAAATACGCTTAATCTCTGAGTTTTTCCCTTGTAAAAATGAAGAAATTGACTCCTAGAGAAGTTAAATGATTTACCTCAAGTTGCACACCTAAAAAAGTGGCAGAATAGGGACTCAAATCCTGAATTCCTTACTCTAATATTTAGAGATTTAAAAGTGTTTCACTTTTACTGGAGCATAAATTAGGTACAGATGCAAAGGCAAGGGGGAAGTGACTGGTAGGAAATGAGGCTAGAAAAATCAGTAGGAACCAGACTACAGGAGTTTTATATATGGAATTTTTTTACTACATCTAAAAAAGTCACTGAAGAGTTTTAAGATGGGAGGGAAATGTTTAGATTCATGTGAGAAAGGGAATTTTGGTAGCACTGTGAAAGATGTAAGAATGTATAGAGTCAGGACTGGAAAAGAATTATTTTGGCATAGTAAAAAGTTATAGGGATTTGAGCTAAGGCAGTGTCAGTAGGAAAGAACAGATTAGGAACTGTAGTGAAAAGTTATTTTAGAAAGTGGAATTAATAGATTATGATGACTGCTTAGATGTGTGTCATTAAAGAAAAGGAGAAATCCATGAAGACTTCCATCTTCTAACTTGAATTGCCATTAAGGTACTTGCATAATACATAGAGATTAATAAAAGAAAAGGAAGATAAATTTGTATTGAGACATACTAAGTTGGTATTCAGACATGTTAAGTTGGCATTAGAAATTCAGGTGAAGATTTCAAATAAGCAGATGGATATATTGGTTCAC
>NW_024420362.1:1306037-1341344 GCF_014898765.1 Herpailurus yagouaroundi | reverse complement strand
ATAGTGCCATTTTAATACACAAAGCAAAATACATATGGATGCATATGTACACATAGCAAGGTTCTAAAACAGTGGCCAACATTTTAACAGTGGTATTTCAGGATGGGAACATTGATGGTTGTTTTTTATTTATTTTGTTTTTTGCCTGTTGTTTACTCATTGTCTGCATTGAGCACATTGCTTTTATAGTCAGAAAAGAAATAATTTTCTTTTTGTATTTTAATAAATAAATATTTATGACTTAAAAAGATATAGAACATCACCCTTTTTCCTTTTTTTAAATTTTAATTTTAATTCCAGTTAGTTAACATACATTGTTATATTGGTCTAAGTGTCCATGATGAATGGAAAAGAAGATGTTATATATAATATATATTATATATATATATATATAATATATATATAATATATATATGTGTGTGTTTGTGTGTGTGTGTTTGTATATGAATGGAATATTATTCAACTATAAAAAGAATGAAACCTTGCATTTGCAATGACATGGATGGAGCTAGAAAGTGTAATGCTAAGTGAATTAAGTCAGTCAAAGAAAGACAGATACTATATGATTTCATTGTATGTGGAATTTAAGAAATAAAACAAATGAGCAAAGGGGAAAAAAGAGAGAAACCTATAAACAGACTCTTAATTATAGACAATAAACTATTATATAAATTTATTTTTTAATGTTTATTTATTTTTGAGAGAGCATGAGCAGGGGAAGGGCAGAGAGAGGGAGAGAGAGGATATGAAGCAGGCTCCACACTGACAGCAAAAAGCTCAACATGGGGCTCAGGCTCACAAACTGTGAGATCATGACCTGTGCTGAGGTCGGTTGCTTAACCAAGTGAACCACGCAGGTGCCCCCAAACTGTTATATAAATTTAAAGTCAATCATTTAACAGCAGTTAAAATTGTAGGAGAGGATTTTATCACTCAAAGAAAGCATGGGAAGTGAAAAGAGGACTGATAACAAGATACTACAGAACACTAAAGTTTAAATGACAGGTGGAGAGGGGAGAGATCATATACCTAGAATCTTCTATATGACAAACTCTTTGCCAGGCTCCTTATTTATACTGTGAGTGAAGTAGAATGGGAAAAAAAACTTGAACAGAAACCCTAGAAGATAAAAAGAAGCTGTTGTCAACAAATTCAAAAGCAAAATATCAATTTTAAAAGTGTCCAACAGATTTGGCAGTGAGGAGATAATTGGTGGTAATTTTAGTGTAGTAGTGTGGGAGGAAGTGAGAATGATAGGAGTTAGGATTTGAAGTGTAGGCAGTTGTTGGAGACACATTTTTTTTCAAGAAGCTTGGAAATATTAAGGGCATGCCTAGTAGAAAAAATATCAAGGTCCAATATAGCAGCCCTCATAAGAAATATGCAGATGTAACCACATAAATTCCTATATTTTGTTATTGTACCACTGGTCACATAAAGATATCACTTATCCTCCTATGCCCCCTCTGAACTTTATTGACTTTAACAATTTGATCAGCTTGTAGCCAATGACCATAAGTCAACATATCTTTAACTCAGCCTTTCTTGATGGTTCCTGTGTATTCATATTTACTTTTTTGCTTGCGTTAACTGGCATCTGGTTCGATAATTTATCTGTATTGAGTCCATTTTGTGTCATTCACAAATCAAGTATTGGTTGCATTTTGAGCAGTCCAATCCATTCAGCATTTCTTGTTTTGTCCTGTGAAGGATTTCACAATGATCTATCACTGCTAAATAACACCACTTGACCCAGTTAATGCTAAACCCATATTATAAAATAAGACAAGATACTGGTTAGAATAATTATTTTGTTGGGTTTGGAAGTGTGATTCATGCTAAAACATCATTTAAATTTAAAGCATCTCATTTTCTCCCATGGTCATTTCTTGCTGTCTCCCTCCCATTACTCCCCCATTATTCACAACTAGCAATTTGATGACAAATTGTGTACATTTCACAAGCTGTCCTTTTGCTGTCTGCTTTTTTTACATCCCTTTCCTACTCTACTAGAGTAACCAAACAAGATGGAAAACAAATGTTTTACACTCATTATTTTTCTTTTGTCATTATCAAAAATACTAAGCATTGTGTGGAAAAGTAGCCTTTTTCCCCCTCAAAATCATAATACACTGGCTGATTCTAAATGTATTGATCTCCTGAAAGCTTAGATTCCTACTCCCATCACCACTCCATAATGCTATTGTCTATGTATCTGTGAGTCTAAGGATAAGGTTTTGCAAAATAATGTGTTTTTTTTTTACATTTGACAAACAATGGTATTTATACTTATTAAGGATTTTCTTTCAACTTTAGTCTTTAGAATAATAATTAATATTTTTCTTCTGTATACTCTACAACTTCTAGCTTTAGAAAAATATAGAAATTTGGTAATTAGCATTCAGACTGCTAATGAATATATAAAAGTACTGAAGTGCTAAAGTTACAAATTACTGATTAGTGATTTTCTACAATCTAATATATGTTTGTTAGCTTCCTAGAAGTAAATTAATTTATTAACAAATTAAAACTGGAATGCTAAAATTTGAGAATAAAGTAAAAGAAAAGCACTCTGTTGGTTAGTTGAAATATTATATTGACCATCATAAAGAATGGTTATTTTTAGTCATTGTCTATAACACTTCAACATGAATTCTCATTTTTAACTATCTCAATAGCTGTTACCAAAATACTGTAATTTTTTATCAAAACAAATACATTGTTAATCTACTTTGTTTTAAACTACATGATTTTGGGGCCCCTGGGTTGCTTAGTCAGTTAAGCATCCGACCTAGGCTCAGGTCATGATCTCATGGTTTATGGGTTCGAGCCCTGCATTGTGCTCTGTGCTGACAGCTCAGAGCCCGCAGCCTGCTTTCGATTTTGTGTCTTCCTCTCTGCCCTTCTCCTGCTTGTGCTCTGTCTCTCTCTCTCTCTCTCAAAACTAACTAACTAAATAAATAAGTCAATAAGTCAATTAATTAATTAATTAATTTAATAACATGTTGTTTATACTATTTAAATAAAGTATAAATTTCACAATATTAAATTGATGTCAGGATGTCGCCATTACAAAAATGTTGGAAACCACAGGGCTAAAGCTTGGTGTGCACAATTTCTGTTTTGAAACTTTACATAATTCTCTCACTGATGGTCCAAACCCAAATCAGATCATGGAACAGTCATTTTGTATTCTCTGTTCAGTTTCAAACTACCCACATTATTTCATCAGCCAACAAGTGAATGAAACTAAAAAAAATTTTTATGTTTATAATATGAACATGATTAGCAGGATGATGTGATTGGTGGATGGTATTTCAAAACCACATGCGTAAATCTTTAAGACCACATGACCAGAAGTTACTTAGCCACATTACCAATCCTTGTTTTAGTACAGTTTTAAAATTCCTTAACAGAACCTCCCCCGCCCACCTCACTATTTGCCTTATCTTTCTACTGCCAGTGGACATCTGGAAGAGTTTTGCTTAGAAAAAAAATAGGAAAGCCATCCTGTAAGAGGGTGAGAAAGGAAACATTTTCCTCTCTTCAGAGCAAGATTTTTAGTCTATTTCACTTGGTTCAAATCAAGAAGAAAATAAACAATCACAAGGAAGGTTTTAAACAAGATGTTAGATTTTCTACAAAGTCTGAATTCTATCTGAATCACAGAAACTTCAAACAGTCTACAGGCACAAGCTTCAGAGATCTGGATGAAGTTGCAAAGCTATTAAAAATGCTATGGGCTTTAGATTTTGACAGAGTTCAAAAGCTGATGATTTCATTTTAAAGTATAATTTTAAAAGAAGAAAAAGGGATGGCAAAAGGAAATAATTTTACTTCTCTTCACTAGTTGTACTGAAAAGTGTTGGATATATTTAAGAAGACCAATATCTTTGACATGACAAAAACATGTTTTAAATAGCATGTATTTAGATGGCTACCAAAAAATGAAGGGCTGTTACAACAGTGTAACTCGAGACAGTGCCTTATAGTAACATGTTTGAACATCAATTGGGAGAGAGAATGGCCAACCAGTTTCCTTACATATAATCTGCCTCTTAAACATTGGCATTAGTGTCTGATTAAAGCTTGAAAAAATGTCACTGAGTTATTCTGCTTTTTTTCTTTACCCTGAGGGCCAGAAGCCAGACAGTTTTGATGAGTCTGTGGACCTAGAAAGAGTTCCCATCAATTTCTAGTTGTCCCTAAGTTGTTCAGTCAGGTGTAATTTTGTACTTTATTCTCCAATTATGATTGTTTCCTCAGGATGGAGGGCATGAATTCTGTGCCTCTATGTAACCCAAATAAATCACAGGGCCCTATGTGGCACAATCTATAAACAGAGATTCATTTAAAAGAATTATAAGTTCTAGAAAGCTCAGGCCAGCCCAGAAGATTTACACAGCGTTCTACACAGAATACCCAACAGAAATTTGATATATACATATTCCTCTATCCTCAAAGTTCCTTGGCATAATGATTGCTAAAAAATCTTTCCTGCCTTCTCTCACATACTAAATTCTTCCATTGAAATAATGCTCTCTCTGTTCACTTTATCTTTTATTGCCCTGTGGCACACTGTATAGTCCTTGGAGCAGAAGCTGTCTCCAGTAGATCTTTTCCCATCCATAGGCCACTCCAGAAAGACTAGCAATCTAATAGCTTTATTCCTTTATTCCTTTATTCCTTCCTTATATATGTGTATATATATATATATATATATATATATATATATATATATACACATATATATATTTACTTGTTGAAAAATGTGCATGTTTTACTAGTTTCTTATTCAGAAACTACTTTTTACATCTCATTTTTCTTTTTCCTTATTAGCAAAAAAGAGGTAGTATTGCCTTTCCTTCTCTATGAGAAATGTTAAAATAGACTGACATATTAATGTACCTAAAATATAATCCATGAGATCAACACTGCAAGGATGTTAAAAGACTATGTAGACCTACAGAAATATCGTTCTGCATATCAAATGACAATGGCATCATGCACATTAACCTGTGTAGCATTCTATGTGAGAATCATGTTCCTACTTCTGATATTCCTGTATTAAGAGAGCATTAACAAATAAATAAATGAATGCTGAATTCACACACACACACACACACACACACACACACACACACCAACCCTAGGAAGAAGAAAATACTATTATGTCAACTTTTGACCTTCCACATTTATGGAAAAGTCCAGTGACTTAAATAAACCAGAAATCATTCATATAAAAATTAAGGTAATATGATATTTTTTGTTGCATATTTACCTTTAATCAGATTTGTTATATTTCAATGATGAAGAGTTTTTTTCCTTATACAACTACAAATGAGAGTGGCAAAAGATAGATTAGAAATAGTTGGAGTGTATGCTTAGGAAAAAATCAGAAAGACATGTAGAGTGGGTCTAATATAAATCCATGCTGTCCAATGTCAGCTATTTCTCCTCTGATAGTGAGAAGTTCTTTTGTTCCTTTTTACTGACTTCCTACTGTGCTTCTGATAGTGATTTTTTCAGGTAGGCTATGGTTTTTGTACCAATTCTAATATGTAGGTTTTTCCCTTACATAAAGTAACTCTCCAACACCAACGGGATGTCCTACAACTTAACTCATTTCTGACACTATCTACCTGGAGGTAGCATCAGATACCCAGGTTAGGGGTTCAGTCCTATAAGACTGTCCTTCAACCCCACTTCAGGTGTCAATTGCAAGCCTAGGTTGTTACCTGTGCTTCTGATCAACTGGCTATAAATCAGAGGATCCCACCACACCCTACTTGGGTTCAATTAATTTGCTAGTGTTGCTAATAAAACTCAGAGAAGATTTTACTTACCAGATTATTACCAGTTTATTATAAAAATGATATAAGTCTGGAAGAGCAAGGTGGAAGAGATGCATCAGTCAAGGCATAGGAAAAGGACATGGAGTTACTATTCCCTCCCTCAGCTCACCGTTCTCCTGGAATCTTCCTGTGTTTACCAACCCAGAAGCTCTCTGAATCATGTCCTTTTGTTTTTTATGAAGGCTGTATTACATAGGCATAATTAATTACATTATTTGCCATTTACAACTGATCCATCCTCCAGGCTTTCTCCCCTCACCAGAGGTCTGCGGGGTGGGGCTGAAAGTTCTAACCCTCTAATTAAATGGTTGCTGCTCCAAGCAACCAACCCCTATCCTTGGGAACATTCCAAAAGTCACATCATTAAGGTAGAAATAGACACCTTTATCACTTTTATCGTGGAAATTCCTAGGGTTTTAGGAGCGCTGTGTCAGAAATGGCATGTGTGTATGTGTGTGTGTGTGTGTGCGTGTGTGTGTGTATATATATATATATATATAACAATATGACACAGTCCACTCCATGCTCTGTTTTCAAAAATACCACTATATAAAACGTCACTTTATACTTTCCTGAGAAGATTGAAGGATATAAACTTATGTGTCTTTTCTCCCTTCTACATCAAAATATCTGTCACCATATTTCCCCAACCATTATATAATCTCAAGAAAGACACCCCTTCTTCCTTTGTTTACCTCATCTTTGCTCTTGATACCATCTTTTCCCATTTCTTTTAAAACATCCTTTCTTTATTTGTCCTTTACATCAGGTGTCATTAGAACAAAGTTTGAAATTAGCCCACAGATTTGTTTTGTTTGATCTACAGAGTTGTCTTTTTCTTCTTTAGTGTTCTTAGACAGTACACACACTCTTGCCTTTGTCTCCACTCCCACTCTTCCCCACTGAATTATATTCATTGGCTTCAGTTATTTAGCTACCTGTCCAGACCCTGAAGTCATCTGAACTTTTAACACCTGATTTACATCTTCAGGTCTTTTCACTGGCTCCTTTGCTTTGGTTTAGGTTCTCAGATTCTTCATATTCCAAAAAATACAAATGATCTCTTCTCTGGAGCTTGCTGTCTCCTGAAGCTACTATATTATTCCAATACTTTTTAGTACCATTCTATGTCCTCACTTTTTTGCATTATATTTCATTTTCCCATTTACCCTGATCCTGTACAAAGAAAAAATACACACACACACACACACATACACACACACTAAGAATTGGATTCTAGGATGCCTAGGTATCTCAGTTGGTTAAGCATCAGATTCTTGATTTTGGCTAGGTCATGTTCTCACAATTATGAGGCTGAGCCTTGGCTCTGTGCTGGACATAGAGCCTGCTTAAGATTATCTCTCTCCCTCTCTTTCTGACCTTCCCTCATTTTCATGTGCTCTCTCCCTCTCAAAAAATGGTTTTAATAAAAAAAAGAATTCTAAAAGTAACAATAATACATATTAATGAATTATAGACTTATCCTTCTACTAACCAACTTTCAATACTAATTTAACCCCTTGAGATTCAGTTTTTCTATTTGTTATACAAGTATCAATATATTCTCAGATTAGTATACAGGGTTGTTTTAGAAAAATACAGAAATAATAACAGATTCCACTATTTAATGTCTGCTATATTTCAAGCACTGTGTTGATTTATTTACATATGTTTTCTCATTTACTTCTCATAATACCCAAATAAATAACATGCCATTATCATCAGCATTTTATAAGCATGAAACCAAAACTCATTGAGTTTAAGTAACTTGCCCCAGCTCTGAGAATGAGTAGATGTTGACTTTTGTAGTTATATTAGACCAGCAGCAGAAATTAACATAGTTGCCTAGCACTGTCCGTCCCCTAATGTCATTTAACTATCAGATACAAACCCTTACAGTACACTGCCAAGTATTCTAGAACCATTCAGAACTTCTAGTCATATGTTCATCTCTGTCTTTCTTCACACTAGCTTCACCATGACATGAAAGGCGATGTCTACTGTATACATGAGTATGGTCTCTTGCAGATCCAATGGATAAATTACCAACTGAAAGCAGTGCTCTTACAACTTAACCACAGAGGCATAAACTTCCATTTCTCCTATTTTTTTATTAAATTAAATTATAAGAATGACAACTGATGGGAAAATTGCAGTTATCTGACAAAAATCTGACAATTCAGATTCACCTTAATTATGAACATGAGCCAGGATGGAAACTTTATCAATGAAATTGTTGTGCTTATTAAAAAAAACAAACAAACGAAAAACTGCATTAACTAAAAAGGCCAATTTTCTTTTGCTATCTTCTAATTTTTAAAATTGTTATATGACTCACAGAAGGAAGCACAAAAGACTTCCAACTGGAAATAAAAGAAGTCACCCAAATACATAACTTCTTCAGATATTCTTACCTGTTGAAAAATTAGGATTGGCAAAGCAGATGTAAAGCATAAGCAAATGGGATTTCAAGAATGCTGGGAAGACCTTCTGCTCTTCTATATAAATCTACTTCTATATTGTTGCCTGTGCTAGAAATTCCTACAAGCCAGGATAAAGATTTTCATTCTATATTAGAGCCAGGGCTAAAAATGTAAAATCTCCCACAAGAGGCAACACATAAATTTACCTTATTCACATTGATGTAAAAATGACTTCTATGAGATCTTTCCACGAAAGTAGACTCTTTTAAATTTCAGAGAGAGAGAGAGAGAGAATGAGGGTGAGCAAGGGGGAGAAGAGAAGAGAGAGAGAGTGTCCATTCTGAGCATGGAACTTGATGCAGGACATTGGGATCATGATCTGAGCCAAAATCGGATGTTCAAGTGACTGAGCCACCCAGGAACTCCAGTGAAAATAACCTTTTAAAGAGGATGGGAAGTTTGAAGAACTCCTTTTATTTCAGGATTCTTATTTTCCAATCTAGCCAAAAAATGATGAATATCATTACTAGCATCCCCAGGCCAGCCAAATTTAGTGATTGGTTACTTTAACAGGAAACTTCTCAAAGGTCTAAACATGAAGCAAAAGATTGGTTCCATATAAAGATCTTTCTTTCCTTCTATATCATATACACTGCTAAAATTTTGTCTTCAATCCTGATATTTTGTGACACAAGATGTTGGTCAGGTTTTCTGACTCTGTGTATCCAAATTATTTCCTTAGGTTATAAACTTATTGTCCACTGTGATCTTTAATATCTATGTGATTTTTAAAGCCTTGTCTGACCACCTTGCTCCCTGTATCCTCAGGGATATATTTGCCTCCCTGGACTTATTTCAGACTTCTTGTTTCAAATAGACTATGAGCTTAATGAGGTCATCTCCACTGCAGTGCCTATCACCTAGTCTGTTTCTCTATTTTGCCTCAAGTATCCAACAAAAGATTGACTCTTCCACTCTATTTGAAATAATTGGAGGCCTACCATAGAACAGAAAGGTGGATACAAATATAGTTTATGCCTTACTTTAAAAACATATTAATCATGATATAAGAAGCAAGGTAGCAGTACTAGGTATAGTTAAACATGTGGACTCTGGAGTCAGTTTGCTTTCAAATTCTTCTACTTTTACTACTTTCATGATATTGGTCAAGAAATTATGAAACCAGTGTGAAAGAAAAATAAGATGGACACATGGCTAGAAGTTCTAGATGATTACAAAACACTGGGAAATATACTGCAAGGATTTCTATATAAATGGAGTTAAATGTCATTAAGGGACAAGAGGTGTTAGTAGCTATGTTAATTCATTTCTACACTGGACTTATATAGCCACAAAATTCAATATGTACTCATACCCAGGGCTTAAAAGAAAAACTCAAAGCTACTGAGTCTTAGATGTTCCATGTATAAAATGGTATAACAATAGCATCTACCTCAAAAAGGTGTCATGAATATTAAGTGATATATTTAGGTGAAACATGTAAGAAGCTCAATAGATTTAAGCTGTTAATATTAAGAAGCTAGGCTGTAGTATGGTTAATATGTTTCGTTTTGGCTGAGAAGAAAAATAAATCACAATTCCAAGTGATTGTCAAAAAAGTTTGAGGTTGCCTTCCACATGTACAGCACATAGATATATGTAAATGGCAACAGAAGGTATCAAATATTTAGGATACTAACTATTGAGAGCAATGCCTCACTGGTTGATTTAAGCAAGATCGTTTGCCTCTCTTTGTTTTTTATAGTTTTGTTTTCCTAGTTGTTACAAATTTTATTTCCTCTTCATTCCCATTTTCATTTTAGAGGCATTTGGCCAAGATATGGCTTTACTCCAAAGGCATAGTACTGTGTGTTTGTTATTATACCACTTTCCCAAAGTAAAGAATATTTAGTTTTGAGGTTGACTGGGAAGACGGTGGAGTAGAAGTTCCCTAAGCACATCTGGCCCCATGGATACAACTAGATAATATCCATATCAATATAAATAACCCAGAAAATGACCCAAAGACTGACAGAATGAATTACACAACTAAATCAGGGAAGAGGCCACAATGAAGAAGATAGGAAAGGCAAAGACTTCAGTCTGGGAATGGAAATGGACCTTGGCCATCTGCAGTAGGGAGGGAGTCAGTGGCAGGGAGAAGAGTGGAAAACAGACTCTCATAGTGGGGATTCCACTATGATTAGGGTAGAACGAATCCCCCTAATATTTTCTTTGAAAGTGAGAGGGGCCTAATTTCATTAGTTATTAAAAACAGTGGGACTTAAAGCTTGGAACTTTAAAAATCACCTGGCTGAACTCTGGGAGAGCTCTGAATGTGTTAGGAAGTGTCCACCCTTAAAGAGATAGTATGACAAACAGCCTTTGCAGATACAGCATACAACCAGCAGTTTGAAAAACACAGGAAACAGACCAAAGGAGAGTGAATTTCTCATCTCAGAGCATGCTGGAGAGACAAGGGTCACTGAGAGATACCTCCAGGAACAAAGGAGCTGCTTGATGCCATTTCCCTCCCACCCCCAGTATAAACAATGGGGACTTATGGGAACCAGCAGGGTGCCTACAGTCCTTACCTAACTTGTTTGCACCAAGCCTTGCTCCATCCACACTTCAGAAGATCCACCCTTTCCACTGATATTCACCTGAGTGTGTGGACCTTCCCACAGAAGGCCAGCACAAACATTTCCAACACAATATCTCCCAACCTGCAGGTTTTTCTGGACCTCAGTTCTGGCAGCTGCAGGAGAAGGACTTGTTTAGCAAAAAGACCAGCACACATCTTGATGCCCACAATAGGCAAAGAAAGCTTCTTCAGACAACTAGAGTGAAGTAGAAAAAATCCAAGATGCAACATCAGATAGCACACAACACACACAGAAGACACTCTGAAGTTGCAGGCCCTGGGGAACAGGGGAAATTGCACTGAAAAGCACTACAGAACCTCTTCTGCATAAGGCTATTTCATTAACAGAAAGAGAAGTAGTTGACATTCCCGACAGAAACACACACAAGTCAGACAAAATGGGGAAACAGAGAAACATCTTGCATATTAAAGAACAATACCAAACCACAGCAAGAAACCAAAGTGAAATGGATATAAGTAATACGTCTTATAGAGAATTTAAAGTAATAGCCATAAAGATACTCAATAGACTGGAGAAAAGAGGTGAAGACATCAGTGAGACCCTTAACACAGAGATAAAAAAAGAACCAATTAGAGATCAAGAACACAATAATAAAATTAAAGATACGCTTGATAATAAATATTAGGCTAGATGAAGCAGAGGAATAAATTAAGGACCTGGAAGACAGAATAATGGAAAGTAACAAAGCTGAAGAAGGGAGAGGAAAGAAAATTATACAGAATCTGGGGCACCTGGGAGGCTCAGTCGGTTGAGCGTCTGACTTCAGCTCAGGTCATGATCTCGTGGTCTGTGAGTTCAAGCCCCGCGTCAGGCTCTGTGCTGACAGCTCAGAGCCTGGAGGCTGTTTCAGATTCTGTGTCTCCCTCTCTCTCTGCCCCTCCCCTGCTCATGCTCTGTCTCTCTCTGTCTAAAAAATAAATAAAACATTAAAAAATTAAAAAAAATTATGCAGAATGAGAATAGTCTTAGGGAACTCAGTTATTTCGTCAAGTGTAATAACATTCATGTTATAGGGATATCAGAAGAAGAAAAAGATAAGAAGGCAGAAAATTTATTTCAAAAAATAATAGCTGAAATCTTCACTAATCTGGAGAAGGAAATAATATCCAAATCCAGGAGGCACAGAGATGCCCCCAAAAATTAAACCCAAGAAGGTCCACACAAAAACACATGGTAATTAAAATGACAGAAAGTAGTGATAAAGAGAGAATTTTTAAAGCAGCAAGAGACGGGGCACGTGGGTGGCTCAGTCAGTTGGGCGTCCTACTTCAGCTCAGGTCACGATCTCACAGTCCATGAGTTTGAGCCCCGCGTCGGGCTCTGGGCTGATGGCTCAGAGCCTGGAGCCTGCTTCCAATTCTGTGTCTCCCTCTCTCTCTGCCCCCCCCCCGTTCATGCTCTGTCTCTCTCTGTCTCAAAAATTAATAAACATTAAATAAAATTAAGGCAGCAAGAGAAAGAAGAGTTACATACAAACTAAATCTCATAAGGCTATCAGTGGATTTTTCAACAGAAACTTCGCAGGCCAGAGGGAATGGCATGATACATTCAAAGTGCTGAAAGGGAAAAGTCTGTGGCCAAGAATACTCTATACAACAAGGCTAATGTTCATAATAGAAGGAGAGATGCAGAATTCCTCATATAGACAAAAACTAAAAGAGCAGTCATAACCACTAAACCAAACCTACAAGAAATATTAAAGGGTACCCTTTGAGTGGAAAGGAAGACTATGTTTGAGAGTAAATAAAGTAAGAACCACAAAAGCAGTAAAATACATATTTCTGTAAAAATCATCAAGGGGTTCATAAAACTAAAGGAAGTAAATATGATACCATATACCTAAAACATGGGAAAGAAGAGGAGTAAAGATTGGGTATAAACATAAACAACTATCATCTTAATACAGTTGCTATATGCAGAAGATGTTGCATACAAACCTAATGGTAACACATATCTATCAATACATATCTATCAATAATTACTTTGAATGTAAATGGACTAAATACTCCAAACAAAAGACATAGTGGGACACAGTAGCTTAAAAAACAAGCCCCATCTGGGAGACCCAAGATGGCAGAACAGCATGGAAGTTTTTTGTATGTCTCGCATCCATGAAATACAGCCAGACCAAGACTAAACCATCCTGCACACCTAGAAAACTGATTGGAGGATTAACACAACAATCTACACAACCTGAACCACAGAATTCATGTATGACATGCGGAGAGGTGAACCTGGGGAGAGAGAAGCCTCAACAGGCAGGGAGCCACTTTTGCAGGTGCAGAGATGACGGAGATGGGGGGAGAATACCTGAAAAGCACCCCTCCCAAAAAAACAGCTGGAGAGAAAGCAGAAAATTGGAAATAAATTTAGTTTAGTTACTAAACTAAAAAGGGAGAAAGAAGAAAGGAGAAAGGAGAGGGCTTAAATTCCATTAAGACTGTAAACAAGGTGAGTGCAGAGTCTGCAACTCCGCAGCTTGATACCCGGTGGTGCTCTGGTGGGAAGGGAAAATCCCCAGGAATAGAGTGGGATGCTGGAGGTTCTTGGGCCACAGGGGGAAAAGCAGTTCCACTGTTGGAAGGACATTTGGTAGAGACAGTTGAGGCCCCCTGTTCCCAGCAGACCCCAAAGAATGGGCACATTCGCTGGTGCTGGAACAAGGTTGTTAAGGGTGAAGCTTGGTGCCAGATGTGTTTTGTGATTTTCCATAATCCCTGAAATGCTGCTGCTACACTATCTCACGAACTTTTTCTGGGGAGGACTGGCACCTGGCCACAGTCTCAGGGCACTGGCAGCAGCAGGGTCCAGCAAGCATTCCTAGGTGCAGCAAACATTTGGCCATTGCTTGGTGAGACCCTTCCGCAGAGGGGTGTAATAGGTCAAAGCCACTGTCATTCAGAAGTAAGGGGCTGGGTAAAACAGTCGCATCTGAGACAAAAATAGGGAGAGAGGTACTACCTGGGGCTTGGTCACTGACAGTGAAAAAGCACGGAGTGAGTGGACAAAAGCTGAAGACGGAGGATGGGTGCACAATTGCTGATCAGGGAGAACAAAGATCCAATACTAGAGACTGGTTAGCTGGGTGACACCATTTTCACCACTCCCGCGCATGCGAATACACACCCACAAGCTCCACAACACTCCACCCCAGTAGGCTAGCAGCGCCATCTAGTGGAGAATGGAGCCATTACACTAAGCCCCACCCAACTGGGCCAGGCTCCCTCTTCAAGAACACAACTCTCACCACCTGCTTCATTTATGCTCTATAAAGCACTTCGTAGTCGGCTAGGGGAAAATGAAGTAATTTCAGTTGTATTTCACTCTGTTAGCAGGTCCATCTATTCAATTTTCTTTTTTTCACCTTTTTTTCATTTCTTTTCTTTGTCTTGAATACAGAAAGAGAAACAATCATTTTTATTTTAAATTTTTTAATAAAAATATTTTTCTTTAATTTTTTTATTATATTTTTTTAATTTTGTGTAAATTGTTTCATATTCTATTTTACTTCCATCATTCTTTTAGTCTACATCAGTGTATTCACTTTTACAAATTCTCAAATGATTTCCTTTTTCCCCCCTCTTTATTCTCTAATCTATGAAACCACTTTCAACACCCAGACCAAAACATACCTAGGATCTAGCGTCATTTATTCGATGTTTTTTGTGTGTGTTTTTCATTTTTTCATTTTATTTTTTTAATTTTAATTTTTCTACTTCATTAATTCCTTTTCTCCCTTCAAAATGAAAAAAACAAAGGAATTCACCCCAAAAGAAAGAGGATGAAGAAACGACAGCCAGGGATTTAACCAACACAGATACAAGCAAGATGTCTGAACAAGAATTTAGAATCACGATAACAAGAATACTAGCTGGAGTTGAAAATAGACTATAATCCCTTTCTTTACATATAAAAGAAGTAAAAACTAGTCAGGATGAAATAAAAAATGCTATAACTGAGCTGCAATCACAGATGGATGCAGCAGCGGCAAGGATGGATGAGGCAGAACAGAGAATCAGCGATATAGAGGACACACTAATAAAGAATAATGAAGCAGAAAGAAAGAGGGTTATTAAGGCAAAAGAGCACAATTTAAGAATTAGAGAAATCAGTGACTCATTAAAAAGGACCAACATCAGAATCATAAGGGTCCCAGAATAAGGAAGAGAGAGAGATAGGGGTAGAAGGGTTAGGTGAGCAAATCATAGCCAAAAACTTTCCTAACCTGGGGAAAGACACAGACATCAAAATCCAGGAAGCCCAGAGGACTCCCATCAGATTCAACAAAAACCGATCATCAACAAGGCACATCATAGTCAAATTCACAAAATACTTGGGCAAGGAGAGAATCATGAAGGCAGCAAGGAAAAAAAATCCCTAACCTACAAGGGAAGACAGACCAGGTTTTCAGCAGACCTATCAACAGAAACTTGGCAGGCCATGAGTGGCAGGGTATATTCAGTGTGCTGAACCAGAAAAATATGCAGTCAAGAATTCTTTATCCAGCAAGTCTGTCATTCAAATAGACGTTAAAAGTTTCCCAGACAAACAAAAATTAAAGGAGTTTGTGACCACTAAACCAGCCCTGCAAGAAATTTAAAAATTTAAAATTTAAAAATTTAAGGGGAACTCTCTGAGGGGAGAAAAGATGAAATATATATATATATATACATTAGAAAGGACCAGAGAACACCACCAGAAACTCCAACTCTACAAGCATCATAATGGCAATAAATTCATATCTAACAGTACTCACTGTAAACAACAATGGACTCAATGGTCTTATAAAAAGACATAGGGTAACATAATGGATAAGAAAACAATATCCATCTATATGATCTTTACAAGATACCCACTTTAGACCTAAGACAACTTCAGATTGAAAATAAGGGGATGGAGAATCATCTATCATGCTAATGGTCAACAAAAGAAAGCCAGAGTAGCCATACTTATATCAGACAATCTAGACTTTAAAATAAAGACTGTATGAAGAGATGCAGAAGGGCATTATATCATCATCAAGGTGTCTATCCACCAAGAAGACCTAACAATTGTAAACATTTATGCTCCAAACGGGAAGCCACCCAAATATACAAATCAATCACACACATAAAGAAACTCATCGATAGTAATACCATAATACTAGGAGACTTCAATACCTCACTCACAACAATGGACAGATCATCTGATCAAAAAGCAAAAAGGAAACAATGGATTTGAATGACACACTGGACCAGATGGACTTAATGGATATACTCAGAACATTTCATATTAAAGCAGCAGAATATACCTTCTTCTCCAGTGCACATGGAATGTTCTCCAGAATAGACCATACACTGGGACACAAATCAGCCGTAAGTAAGTACAAAAAGATCGAGATCATACCGTGTATATTTTCAGACCACAACACTATGAAACTTGAAATCAACCACAAGAAAAAATTTGGAATGGTAACAAATACTTGGAGACTGAAGAACTTCCTACTAAAGAATGAATTGGCTAACCAAGCAGTTAAAGAGGTATTTAAAAAGTATATGGAAGTCAATGAAAATGATAGCACCACAACCCAAAACCTCTGGGACGCAGCAAAGGCGGTCATAAGAGGAAAATATATAGCAATCCAGGCCTTCTTAGAGAAGGAAGAAAGATCTCAAATCCACAACCTAACCTTATGCCTTAAGAAGCTGGAAAAATAACAGCAAATAAAACCCCAAAGCAGCAGAAGACAGGAAATAATAAAGATTAGAGCAGAAATTAATGCTATCAAAACAACAACAACAACAACAACAACAACATCAACAAAACAGTAGAACATATCAATAAAACCAGAAGCTGGTTCTTCGAAAGAATTAACAAAATTGATAAACCTCTAGCCGGTTTGATCAAAAAGAAAAAGGAAAGGACCCAAGTAAATAAAATCAAGAATGAAAGAGGAGAGATCACAACCAAAACAGCAGAAATGAAAAAAAATAACAAGAGAATATTATGAGCAATTATATGCCAATAAAATGGGCAATTTGGTAGAAATGGACAAATTCCTAGAAACATATACACTACCAAAACAGAAACAGGGAGAAATAGAAAATTTGAACAGACCCATAAACAAAAGGAAATCGAATTAGTAACCATAAAATCTGTCAAAAAACAAGAGTCCAGGGCCAGATAGCTTTCCAAGGAAATTGCACCAAATATTTAAAGAAGAGTTAACACCTATTCTTTTGAAACTGTTTCAAAAAATAGAAATGGAAGGAAAACTTCCAAACACTTTCTATGAAGCCAGCATTCCCTTGATTCCAAAACCAGACAAAGACCCCACTAAAAAGGAGAACTATAGACCAATATCCCTGAAGAACATGAATGCAAAAATCCTCAACAATATATTAGCCAACCATATCCAACAATACATGAAAAAAATTATTCACCACGACCAAGTGGGATTTATACCTGGGATGCAGGGCTGGTTCAATATCTGCAAAACAATTAATGTGATTCATCACATCAATAAAAGAAAGGACAAGAACCATATGATCCTCTCAATAGATGCAGTGAAAACATTTGACAAAATACAGCATGCTTTCGTGATAAAAAACATCAACAAGGTAGGGATAGAAGGACCATACCTCGAGATCATAAAAGCTATATATGTATGACCTAACGCTTATATCATCCTCAATAGGGAAAAACTGAGAGCTTTCCCCCTCAGGTCAGGAACAAAACAGGGATATCCACTCTCACCACTCTTATTCAACATACTATTGGAAGTCTTAGCCTCTGCAATCAGACAACACAAAGAAATAAAATGCATCCAAATCAGCCAGGAGGAGGGCAAACCTTCACTCTTCGCAGATGAAATGATATTGTATATGGAAAACCCAAAAGATTCCACCAAAAACCTGCTAAAATTGATTCATGAATTCAGCAAAGTTGTGGGATATAAAATCAATGCACAGAAGTCAGTTGCATTCCTATACACCAACAATGAAGCAACAGAAAGATAAATCAAGGAATTGATCCCATTTACAGTTGCACAAAAAACCATACAATACCTAGGAATAAATCTAACCAAAGAGGTGAAAAATCTATACACTGAAAACTATAGAAAGCTTATGAAAGAATTTGAAGAAGACACAAAAAATTGGAAAAAGGTTCCATGCTCCTGGATAGGAAGAACAAGTATCGTTAAAATGTGGATACTATCCAGAACAATCAAAATATTCAATGCAATCCCTATCAAAGTAATCCCAGCATTCTTCACAGAGCTAGAACAAATAATCCCAAAATTTGTATGGAACCAGAAAAGACCCAAATCACCAAAACGATCTTGAAAAAGAAAACCAAAGCAGGAGGCATCACAATCCCAGAGTTCAATCTCTACTACAAAGCTGTATTCATCGAGACAGTATGGTACTGGCACAAGAACAGACAATCAGATCAATGGAACAGAATAGAGAACCCAGAAATGGACCCACAAAAGTATGGCCAACTAATGTTTGACGAAGCAGGAAAGAATATCCAATGGAGTAAAGACAGTCTCTTCAGCAAGTGGTGCTGGGAAAACTGGACAGTGACATGCTGAAGAATGAACGTGGACCAATTTCTTACACCATACACAAAAATAAACTCAAAATGGATGAAAGACCTCAATGTAAGACAGGAAGCCATCAAAATCCTCGAGGAGAAAGCAGGCAAAAACCTCTTTGATCTTGGCCACAGCAACTTCTTACTCCAAACGTCTCCAGAGGCAAGGGAAACAAAAGCAAAAATGAACTACTGGGATCTCATCAAAATAAAATCTTCTGCACAGTGAAGGAAACAATCATCAAAACTAAAAGGCAACCGATGGAATGGGAGAAGATATTTGCAAATGACGTATCAGATAAAGGGTTAGCATCCAGAATCTATAAAGAACTTATCAAACTCAATACCCAAAAAACAAATAATCCAGTGAAGAAATGGGCAAAAGACATGAATAGACACTTCTCCAAAAACATCCAGATGACCAACGGACACATGAAAAAATGCTCCACATCACTCATCATCAGGGAAATTCAAATCAAAATCACAATGAGATACCACCTTACACCTGTCAGAATGGCTAACATTAACAATTCAGGCAACAACAGATGATGGTGAGGATTCAGAAAAAGAGGATCTCTTTTGCATTGTTGGTGGCAATGCAAGCTGGTGCAGCCACTCTGGAAAACAGTATGGAGGTTCCTCAAAAAACTAAAAATAGAACTGCCCTACAACCCAGCAGTTGCACTATAGGTATCTATCCATGGGATACAGGTGTACTGTTTGAAGGGACACATGCACCCGAATGTTTATAGAAACACTATCAACAATAGCAAAAGTATGGAAAGAGGCCAAATATCCATCAATACTTGAATGGATAAAGAAGTATATCCAGTATGTATATACATGGTGTATATATATACAATGGAGTATTACTTGGCAATCAAAAAGAATATAATCTTGACATTTGCAACTATGTGGATGGAATTAGATGGTATTATGCTAAGTGAAATTAGTCAGAGAAAGACAAAAATTATATAACTTCACTCATATGAGGACTTTAGGAGACAACACAGATGAACATAAGGGAAGGGAAGCAAAAATAATATAAAAACAGGGAGGTGCAAAATAGAAGAGACTCATAAATATGGAGAACAAACCGAGGGTTACTAGAGGTGTTATGGGAGGGGGGTGAGCTAAATGGGTAAGGGGCACTAAGGAATCTACTCCTGAAATCATTGTTGCATTATATGCTAAGTAATTTGGATGTAAATTATTTAAAAAATTAATTAAATCAATGGAAAAAAATAAACAGTCCCTATCTATGTTCTGCCTACAAGAGCCTAACTTCAGACCTAAAGACACCTGCAGATTGACAGTGACGGTATGGGGAAGGATTTACCATTCAAATGGATGCCAAGAGAAAACTGGAGTACTAATACTTATATTGAACAAAGTAGATTCTAAAACAGACTAATAAGAGACAAAGAAGGACACTATATAATAAGGGGGACAATCCAACAAGAAGATACAACAATTGTAAATATTTATACACCCAACAAAAGAGCACCCAAATATATAAAACAAGTAAAAACAGGCATAAAATAAATAATCTATAATAATACAAAAAGAGTAGGGACTTTAACACTCTATTTACATTTATGGACTGATCATCCAAACGAAAATCAACAAGATAAACGTAACTTTGAATGACACAATAAACCAGATGGATTCACTAGACTTATTCAGGATATTCTATCCTAAAACAGCAGAAAACCAATTATTTTTAGGTACACATGGAGTATTTTCCAAAATAGATCACATACTGTATCACAAATTAACTCTCAACGAATTTAAAAAATCAAAATCATATAAGGCATCTTTTCTGACCAAACAGTATGAAACTAGAAATCAACCACCAGAAAAAATCTGGAAAGACCACAAATACATGGAGGTTAAATAACATGTTATTAAAAAATGAATGGGTCAACTGAGAAATCAAAGAAGGATTCAAAAATTACATGAAAATGAATGAAAATTAAAACAAAACTTTTGGCATTCAGCAAAAGCGGTTCTAAAAAGGAAGTTTTTAGGAACACAGGCCTACCTCAAGAAGTAAGAAAAATCTTAAATGAACAATCTAACCTCACATATAAAGGAACCAGAAAAAGAACAACAAACAAAACCCAAAATAGCAAAGGAAGAAAATAATAAAGACTAGAGTAGAAATAAATGACATAAAACTTAAACAAACAATAAAACAGATCAATGAAACCAGGAGCTTGTTTTTTTGAAAAGATCAACGAAATTGAAAAACATCCAGCAAGACTCATTTAAAAGAGCGAGAGAGAGAACAGACCCAAATTATCAAAATTTAAAAATGAAAGAAGAAATCACAAGCAACACCACAGAAATATAAGCAATTGCAACAGAATAATATGAAAATCTACATGCCAAAAATTTGGATAACCGACAAGACATGGATAAATTCAGAGAATCAAATAACATCACAAAAATGAATCATGAATAAATAGAAAACTTTAACAGCCCCATAATCAGCAAAGGAATTGAATCAGTATTAAAAATCTCTCAACGAACAAAAGTCCAGGACCAGATAGCTTCACAGGTTAATTCTACCAAATAGTTAAAGCAGACTGAAACACTATTCTTTTCAAACAGTTCTAAAAAATACAAGAGGAAAGAAAACTTCCAAATTCATTCCATGAGTCCAGAATTACCACAATACCAAAAGCAGATAAAAACACCAAACCAAAAGAGAGCTACATGCCAATATCTGTCATGAATATAGATGCAAAAATCCTCAGTAAAATATTAGCAAATCAAATCCAACATAATATTTAAAAAATCATACACCATGGTCAAGTGGGATTTATTCCTGGAATGCAATAGTGATTCAATATTCACAAAACAATCAATGTGATACACCACATAAATAAGTTAAAGGATAAAAACCATATGATAATTTAAATAGATGCAGGGAAACCATTTTAGAAGTACAATATCCATTCATCATAAAAACCCTCTGCAGGGAGCACCTGGGTGATTCAGTCAGTTAAGCATTGGACTCTTGATTTCAGCTGAGGTCATGATCTCATGATTCATGAGATCTAGCCCCATGTCATGATCTGTGCTGACACCACAGAGCCTGCTTGGGATTCTATATCTCTCTCTGTGTCCCTTCCTCTCCCATTCTCTCAAAATAAATAAAAATTAAAAAAAAACAGAAAAAAAAACTTCTGCAAAGTAGGTCTAGAGGGAACATATCTCAACATAATAAAGGCCTTATATGAAAAACCCACAGCTAACATCATACTTAATGGTGAAAAATAGACCTTTCCCCCTAAGGTCAGGAACAAGACAAGGATGTCCACTATAACCACTTTTATTCAACATAAGACTGGAAATCCTAACCAGTTTTATAACTAAAACAAAAAATCCATATTGATTTCAGGCCCCCTCTTTTTCTATGGCCCCTAGTATAAAAACGCCTCCATTTTTATACCACGTCTTTTTTATCCATTCATTAGTCGATGAATACTTCGGCTGTTTCCATAGTTTGGCTATTGAAGATAATGCTGCTATAAACATTGGAGTACTTGTATCCCTTTAAATTAGTACTTTTGTATTCTTTGGGTAAATGCCTAGTAGTGCATTTGCTGAATTGTAGGGTGGTTCTATTTTTAACTTTTTGAGGAAACTCCATACTGTTTTCCAGACTGGCTGCACCAATTTGCATGCTCACCAACAATGCAAGAGATGGAGATATGTTAAATAGTTGATGGGGACTAAGGAGTGCACTTGTCAAGATGAGCACTGGGTGATGTGTGGAATTGTTGAATCACTACATTGTGCCCCTGAAACTAATATAATGCTATATTTTAACTAACTGGAATAAAAATTAAAAAAAAAAAATAAAAACACCTTCATTTTTAAAATAGAAATTTGATGGGCCACCTGGGTGGTTCAATTGGTTGAGTGTCTGATTATTGATTTCAGCTCAGGTCATGATCCTAGGGTCATGGGATCAAGCCCTGCATCAGGCTCCATGCTGAGCATGTAAACTGCTTAATATTTTCTCTCTCTCCCTCTTCACTTCTCCCCTGCTCACACTCTCTCTATATATAAAATAATAAAGAAAAGAAAATCAAAATTTTCCTACTACTAACTCCATAATCTTTACTATGGCCTTTTGATATTCTACAAAATATACTTCTTTTGTTTGGTTACAGCAAGGGAAATAGAATTTGAAAGTAGTTGCTGAGTTTCCTCATATTTTGAGATCAAAATTCACTGATATCAATGTTTGTGACTCCAGGGCGTTTTACTCTCTCCAACAGTTGGTTGTAAGTCCCAAGCAGCCAATTTGTTTCTAATGGTGTTTGTCTCATTATAGTAGGGTTTGGGTAAGGTTTATTTTTCAAATTCTTTCCAAGTACATTTCATTGAGATTGGAATGGATTTTAAAATGGGCAACAGCTGTTAGGTATCTCATTGTCCTTCATGTTAAAAGATGGTACTGATGATATTGTTTCTTCCTGCAATGTGTGTTGTTAGGTAAGAATATTACAAAGCCTTTGTTTCCTCCCCTACTGATCCTCTCCATGTGTCCCTTGCCTAATACCTATACTTACTTTAAAAACGTGTTACTGATAGTCACTAGAGTTATAATTTAAATGAGTGATTTTTTAGCTTAATATGAGACACCCTATCTCTAATTGTGTATCCCTGTGTGTTCAATTTGTGTTAGGTATTTTGTTAGAAGTTGATAACTCTCATACAGTATTTTTCCAAAGTATGCTCTCTTTATCTGGCTGTGGGACAAGGATTAAATACTCTGAATCAGTGAATGGCTTGCTCTTTACCACACTGAGCTTACTGTCTCCTCAGTTGATGTTGGTTGTTTTATTATTTACTTCTTCATTTTTTGTTCATTCATTCATTTATTTGTTTTTTTTATTTTTTACTGACTACAGTAGTGGGTCACATGACTGTTCCTCCCCACACGTTGCACTTTTGTCAGAATGCATTCAGTAAATTCATCAGTGTATGCACTCACACTCCCCAGGCAGACAATCGGTGGAGATATGTCTGTATCAAGTTGCCCAGGTGAAAGAAAACGCCATTGGCCCATAAAACCATTGTGTTATATGGATTTTTTGTTGTAGTTATAACACACATAACTTGATATATATATCTATTAAAAGTTTAAGAGGATAGAACAATGTTGTTAACTGTAAGTACAATGTTGTACAGCAGATACCTAGATGCTTTCATCTTCCATAACTGAAGTTCTGTAACCATTGTGGTTTCTCTCCCAACCCCTGGCAACCATTGTATTTTCTGTTTCTATGAGTGTGACTACTTTAGATACTTTCATATATGTAGAATCATACATTACCTTTCCTTCTGTGACTATGTTATTTCACTAAACATAATGTCATCAAGTTTCATCCATGTTGTAGCATATGGCAAAATTCCTTTCCTTTATATGGATGTTTTTACTGTCCTGAAGCTTGTCTGAAGTATTAGATTCTGCATATAAATTTACTTTTAGATTGAGAATTTTCCACTCAATACTTGTAACAACTAAGCATGTTTTCCTCCAAGTTATTGAATTTTATCATTTCCTAATTAAAGTTAAAATAGCAGTCACCTCTCACTAAGAGGTTAAGATAAACTGACATTTTTGTAAGCTCTTAGACAACAGACCAACAGAATGCATACTTCTTTTATAGGGATTTAACAAATGCATTAATGGCAATTAACAGAAAAGGATTTTTATAAAATTGGTCTGTTTTCCATTTGATTAAAAAATGCATGTGATTATTTGAATTTTCAGAAAACAATTACAACAATTCCAGGGGTGGGGGTGGGAAATGGAGTAGATTACAGAATATGTTGAAGACAAAAGGAAACATGGAAAGTAGAATAAATAGGTAAGAATGGTAAGAAATGTATGCGTCAGTTTACATTTCCAGATGTCCCCAATTTTCTGTTCACGCTTTTTTCTTATTGCCAATGCCAAACCCTTAATTGGGCCAGGGATTCTGAAAGAAGGGATCAGCTTTGTGACCATTGTATTACAATGTTATGATTCACTTTAGCATACATTTTACTGTTGGGGAGCCTGGGTGGCTCAGTCAGTTAAGTGTCTGACTTCGGCTCAGGTCAAGATCTCATAGTTCCTGGGTTCAAGCCCCATGTCGGGCTCTGTGCTGATGGCCTGGAGCCTACTTAGAATTCTGTGTCTCCCTCTCTTTCTGCCACTCCCCTGCTCTCATGCTGTCTCTCAAAAATAAATAAACATTAAAAATTTTTATAATATGTTTTACTGTTGTAAAATAACTATTCAAATAATTACCACAATTTGGATTTAATCCACTGACCAGTTAATTAAATATTTAATGAAAATCTTTAGTGTACAGAACTTAGTGTCAGGCACTGTGGAGAGAATAAAAATGATTGAAGAGACAATTTCTACTGTCTAATATTTTATGGTCTAGATATGCAACATATTTTTATTCTGTGGCTTGAGAATGATTAATAAATGCATTAAGAGGTATAAAATTATACTGAAATACCTTACTTGTGGCAGATAATGTATTTCTGAAAACGTACACATAAATTAAAAGTTCTCAAATTAAATTACTTTAGAAAAACATGGGAGCTTAATTGAAGCTGCTCTATTCTGAAAAGTTTGATAAAGTCACTCCCTGATTTGTCTTGTGCATTAATCCATATGTTCGAAAACTGGTCATACTTCAAGTTAGGTAAAAGTATACATTAAAAATTGAACACCTAAGTGCTGAGTGGACATAACGACACTTCTCACAAAGAGTAAGATTATTCCAAGAAGATTTTCAAAACAAGATTCTTCATTTGGGTCATAACAAAGAATAGAATAGTTTTTGAAAGCCTGCTGTAGAACAACATACTGATTCAACACTTAATGTACGTTATAAAATGCTCACTGATAAGTCTAGATACCATCTGCCACCATACAAAGTTATTGCAATATTATTGATTGTATTTCCTATGCTGCATTTTTCATCCTTATGACCTATTTATTTTATAACTGGAACTTTGTATTAATCTTCTTCACCTATTTTGTCTATCCCTCTGCCTTCCTCCCTTTTGTCAACCATCTGTGTTCTCTGTATATATGAATCTCTTTCTGTTCATCTTTGTGCATTTGATTTTCAGGTTCCATGTATGAGTGAAACTATGGTATTTGTCTTTGCCTGACTTATTTCATTTAGCATGATACCTTCTAGTTCACAAATGGCAAGATATCATTCTTCTTTGTGTGTAAGCAATATTCCACAACACACACACACACACATACACACACACACACACACACACACACACACACCCCACATATTTCTATCTTCCTATCTGTTCATCTATCAATTGGCACTTATGTTGCTTCCATATATTGGTTATTATAAGTAATGCTGCAATAAACATAGGGGTTCATATATCTTTTCAAATTAACTGTTTTTGTTTTCTTTGGGTAAATACCAAGAAGTGGAATTACTTGATTATATGATATTTCTATTTTTAATTTTTTGATGAACTTCCATACTGTTTTCCACAGTGGTTGCACCAATTTACAATCCCAGCAGTACATGAGGATTCCCTTTATTCCACATCTTTGCCAGCACTTGTCATTTCTTATCTTTTTGAAACCAGCAATTCTGACTGGCATGAGGTAATATCTCATTGTCATTTTGATTTGCATTTCCCTGATGATTAGTGATGTTGAGCATCTTTCCATGTTTCTGTTGGGCATCTGTATGTCTTCTTTCGAAAAATGTCTATTGAAGTGTTCTGCCCACTTCTTAATTAAATTGTTTAATTTTCTGGTGTTGAGTTCTATAAGTTCTTTATATATTTTGTATGTTACCTTTTTATGTTATATATCATTTGCAAATATCTTCTCTCATTCAGTAGGTTTTCTTTTCATTTTCTTGATGGTTTTCTTCATTGCGAAAGTTTGATGTAGTCTAAATAATTTATTTTTGCTTTTGTTGTCCTTGCCTGATAGACCAATCCAAAAAAATGTTGCTAAGACCAATATCTAAGAGTTTATTGCCTGCATTTCTTTTTGGAGTTTCATGGTTATTTACATTTTAGTATTTTAATCCATTGGGGGTTTATTTTTACATATGGTATAAGAAAGTGCTACAGTTTAATTTTTTGCATGTCGCTATCCAACTTTTCCAACACCATTCATTAAAAAGACTATTTTCCCCATTGTATACTGTTTCCTCCTTTGTCATTAACTATAAGCATAGGTTTATTTCTGGACTTTGTATTCTATTCCATTGATTTGTGTCTACTTTTCTGCCACTACCATACTGTTTTAATTGCTACAGCTTAGTAGTATATCTTGAACTCTGGGATTGTAATACCTCCAGCTTTGTTGTTTTTTTCTCAAGATTGTCTTGGCTACTTTGGATCTTTTGTGGTTCCATAAAAATTTGGGTATTATTTGTTCTAGTTTTGTGAAAAATACTATTGGCATTTTGATAGGAATTGCATTGAATTTGTAAATAGCTTGGGGTAGTATGGACATTTTAAGAATATTAGTTTTTTCAATCCACTTGCATGGTATAGCATTCCATTTATTTGGATTATCTTCAATTTCTTTCATCAAAATCTTATAGTTTTCACAGTATATGTCTTTCATTTCTGTCCTTAAATTTATACCTACAAATTTTATTATTTTTAATGTAATGCATATGAGATTCTTTTCTTAATTTCTCTTTTTTCTATTTATTATTAGTGTATAGAAGAACAACAGATTTATGTATATTATTTTTGTATCTTGCATACTTACTGAATTCATTTATTACTTCTAATAGTTTTCTGGTGGAATCTTCAGGGTTTTCTACATATGGTATCATGTCATCTGCAAATAGGAAAGTTTTACTTCTTTCTCACCAATTTGGATGCTTTTATTTCTTCTTATCTGATTGCTGTGGACATTCCACTACTATGTGGAACAAAAGTGGCAAGAGTCGACATCCTTTGTCTTGCTTCTTATCTTAAAATGCTTTTAGCTTTCTAAGATTGACTATGATGTTAGCTGTGGGTATGTCCTTAATTATGGCCTTAATTATGTTGACATTATGTTGCCTCTATACACACTTTAATTAGAGTTTTCAGCATGAATGGATATTGAATTTTGTCAAATATTTTTTCTACACCTACTTAGATGATGATATGATTTTATTCTTATTTTATTAACACGGTGTGTCATGTTGATTTATATGTATATATTGAAATATCCTTGCATCCCTGGAATAAATCCCCCTTGATCATGGTGAATGATCCTTTAATGTATTGTTGATTTTGGTTTGCCGATATTTTGTTCAGAATTTTTGTATCTATGTTTATCAGGGATAATGATCTATAATCTTGCTTTGTGGTAGTCTAGTTTTTGTATCAGGGTAACACTGGCTTCATAAAACAAAGTTGGAAGCATTTCTTCTTCCTCAAATTTAAAGTATTTTGAGAGGGATAGGTATTAACCCTTCTTTAAATGTTTGGTAGAATTGGGACTCCTGGGTGGCTCAGTCAGTTAAGCATCCAAATCTTGGCTCTGGCTCAGGTCATGATGTCATGGCTCATGAGATTGAGCCCTATGTCGGACTCTGTGCTGACAGTACAGAGCCTGCTTTGGGTTCTCTCTCTCTCTTCCCCTCCTTTGCTTCTGCTCTCTGTCTCTGTCTCTGTCTCTCTCTCAAAATAAATAAACAACCAAAAAATTAAAAAAAAAAAAATAAACATTTGATAGAAGTTACCTGTGAAGCCATCTGGTCCTGGACTTTTATTTGTTGAGATCCATTTTGCTTAATTCAATTTCTTTTGCAGTAATCAGTCTACTTAGATTTTCTATTTCTTCCTGATTCAGTCTTTGAAGACTGTATGTTTCTAGGAATTCATCCATTCCTTTTAGCTTATCAATTTCTTTGAATCTCAGTTTCCTATATCCCCCTGGCTCTTACAGAGTTAAGCCCAGCTGATTTTCAACACCCCTAGGTTTAGCCCAGCTGATTTTCAATGCCAGACATTATAGGAGTTTGTCTTCCCAAAGTAGGTCCCCATTGGGGGGAGGCACCCAATGTGGGGCTTGATCCCCTTCACTTCTTATGGAGGACTTACATGCCTGCGATAATCCTCTGACGTGTGGTTCTCCATGCTAAGGAGTGTGTTCCCAACTCTATCTCTGTCCCTTCTACTCTTTTTGATTTGGCTTTTTCTTTATATCTTTAGCTGTGGAATGACTGTTCTGCTATTCAGGTCATTTTCAGAATGAGTTTCACCATTTATATTTGCAACCTCAGTGTGTCTCTGGGAGTAGGTGAACTCAGGATCTTCTTATTTTGCCATTTTCTCAAGCTTGAGTTTGTTCTACTCTTTTTTTTCTCCCATCTATCTGTCTAAGACTCCTATCATGCATAAATAGGGAAAATTTTCCTACAAATCTCAGAATTCTTTCATACATTTTGCAACATATTTTCACTGTAATTGATTTTTTTTTAATTTTGTTTGTTTCATATTGAGTTCTAGAATAGCCATTTAGTTCTCTTTTCATACTTTCTGTCTCTCCATGAGGGTATATTTGTTGAACCATAATTTTTGAACATATTTAAAATATCTTCTTTGAGGCCCTTGGTTGTTAACTCCAATATCTGAGCCCACTCAGTTTCTATTGACTTTTTTCCTTAAGCCTGGATTATATTTGCTGTTGCTTTTTGTATATTTTGTAAAAAACTGGATATTTCAATAATATAGCAATTTTATACATTTTTACCGGGCTGTTTTTTTATTTGTTTGTTTTGTTTTAGTAACTATTTTGTATACAGCTATGTACTCTGTCCCCACCACTGAAACCCCTGATGTCTCTGATTATTTTCTTCTGTATTTAGTTATTTAGTCTGGCTCTCAAGGGGTTACCCCTTTATCTGCATAACTTAGTGGTTAGTCAATGATTTTGGCTAATATTTTATATAAACATTTTGAACCTGAAAGGCATCCACCTAATGCCAATCTGTGTGTGGATTCAGAAGTGCATTCAAACTTGCTGTGAATTTTTAAGTCCCCCTGGGTTTTTATTTTTTTTCTGGGCTCTCCAGAGATATCCCTATATTTGTGTAATTTTTCAGTGAACCAGGGGTATGTGGAGAGCTTATATATGTTCTTCTCTTGCTCTTATTTTTAGAATCTTCCCATTAAATTTCTGACTGAACTCTTGCTCATCCTGAGACTGTAAACTCAACAAAGCTGGAATTTCTTTTATTTTTCCTATCCTAGATCACCATTTTTAGGTAGAAACACTATTGAGGTTTCACTCCTTTTCCACAATAATTAAGCCCTCCTTTCTGGAATCAGATTTTGTGGTTTTAATAAATAGCCTCTCAATATTAAAATTATATTATTTTGGCTGTTCAAACTGGTAGAGAAGTGGGGAGGAGAGCTTTCCCAGGTAAGAAAAATATAGTATTCTCTTGTTTTTACCAAAAAATTTTGCAGTTTTTCAAGAATAAACATATCCAAATTTGGCAACCACTGCTAAATTTCCAGTGCCATGAAATGTTTGTTTTGACTATTTTGTCCAACTTTATACTTGTATTTTGCAGACAGAAATAACCAACTTCTTTACATGTCTATAACTGAAAGTTCCTCTAACATTCTCTGCAACTTAATTAAATAATTTAAGTAGGATTTTGCCCCCACTTCTCCATCAAAATTTGTCAAATCACTAATAGGTACCACATTGCTAAATCAAATTTTCAGTTCCAATCTTTTATGACCCATAAGCACCATTTGACATAACCAGTTACTTTCTCTCTTTTTTTATAGGCAAATTTAGTTCAGCATTGTTTTTACATTTTTAAGTTTTTATTTTAATTCCAGTGAATTAGCGTACAGGGTAATATTAGTTTCAGGTGTACAATATAGTGATTCAACACTTCCATACAACACCCAGTGCTCATCATAACAAGTGCAACCCTTAATCCCCACCAAGGATTTAACCCTTCCCCTCACACACCTCTCCTCCAGTAACTATTAGTTTCTTCTCTATAGGTAAGAGTCCATTTCTTGGTTTGCCTTTCTCTTTTTTTCCTTCTTACTCAGTTTTTGCTTATTAAATTACACATATGAATAAACTCATATGTTACTTTTCTGATTGACTTATTTTGCTTAGTATCATACACCCTTGCTCCATCCATGTCACTGCAAATGTAAGATTCTATTCTTTTTATGGGTGAATAATATTCCACTATATAATATACACCATCTTTCTTTTATCCATTAATCAGTCAATAGAACCACTAGGACTGTTTCCATAATTTTGGTAATATATATCATGCTGATACAAACATCAGGATGATGTATCCCTATGAAGTAGTATTTTTGTATATTTTGGGTAAATAGTAGGGTACAATTGATGGACCATAGGGTAGTTCTATTTTTAACTTCTCACTTTTTGAAGAACTCCCATACTGTTTTCTGGAGTGGCTGCACCAGTTTGCATATGCAGCAACTGTGCAAGAAGGTTCCCTTATCTCCACGTCCTCACCAACACCTGTTGTTTCTTGTGTTATTAATTTTAGCCATTCTGATAGGTGTAAGGTAAGGTCTCATTGTAGTTTTGATTAGTATTTTCCTGATGATCAGTGATGTTGAGCATATTTTCAAGTGTCTGTTGCCCATCTGTATGTCTTCTTTGGGAAAAAAATGTCCATTCATGTTTTCTGCCCATTTTTTATTAGATTTGTTTTCTGCCCATTTTTGGGTGTTGAGTTTTATAAGTTCTTTATGTATTTTGAATACTAGCCCTTTATCATGTATTTCATTTACAAATATCTTCTCTTATTCTGTAGGTGCTTGCTAATTTTGTTGATTGTTCTCCTTCACAGTGCAGAAGCTTTTTATTTTGATTAAGTCCCAGTAGTTTATTTTTTCTTTTGTTTCCCTTGCTTCAGAATACATATCAAGAAAGAATTTGCTATGGCTGATACCAAAGGGCCTGTGTTCTCCCCTAGGACTTTTATTGTTTATATCTATCAACATGATACATACAACACATTAATAAAAGAAAGGATAAGAACCATATGATGACTTCAATAGATGCAGAAAAAGCATTTGGCAAAATACAGCATCAATTCCTGAAGGAAAAAAAAAAAACCTTCAACAAAGGTCAGAGGAAACATACCTCAACATAATAAAGAATGGCTATATATGAAAAGCCCACAGTTAATATTATCCTCAATGGGGAAAAATGATAGTTGTTTCTCTTTGGTCAGGAAAAGACAAGGATGTCCATTCTCACCACTGTTATTTAACATAGTACTCTAAATCCTAACCACATCACACAAACATCAAAAAGAAATAAAAGGCATCAAAATCAGCAAGGAAAAAGTAAAACTTTCACTATTTGCAGGTGACATGATACTCTATGTAGAACATCTGAAAAACACCACCAAAAACTACTATAACTGGTAAAAGAATTCAGTAAAATCACAGGATACAAAAATCAATGTATAGAAGTCTGTTGCATTTATATACACCAATAATGAAGCAGCAGAAAGAGAAATCAAGCAATTAATCTTATTTAAAACTGCACCAAAACAAATAAGATAACTAGGAATAAACCTAACTAAAGTAGTGAAGGAATTATAATTTGAAAACTATAACACACTGATGAAAAAACTGAAGACAACACAAAGAAATGGAAAGACATTTCATTTTCACGGATTGAAAGAATACACATTCTTAAAATGTCTATACTGCCCAAGGAAATCTACACATTTAATGCAATCCCTATCAAAATAGCAACAGCATTTTTCACACAGACAGAAAAAACAATTCTAAAATTTGTACGGAACCACAAAAGACCCCAAAGAGCAAAAGCATCCTTGAAAAAGCAACGCAAAGCTGGGGATATGACAAGCCCAGATGTCAAAATATATTAGAAAGCTGTAGTGATCAAAGCAGTATGTACTCTCTCTCTCTCTCTCACACACACACACACACACACACACACACATCATTAAAACAGAATATAAACCCAAGAAATGAACCCACAACTATACAGTCAATTAATCTTCAACAAAGCAGGGAAGAATATTGAATGGAAAAAAAGACAATCTCTTCAACAAAGGGTGTTAGGAAAACTGGACAGCAACATGCCAAAGAATGAAACTGGACCACTTTGTTACACCAAATTCAAAAATAAATTTAAAATACATTCTTCTTGAAACACTTTACTTCATCTCTTGGGCAACAGTCTACCTTTCAAATATTGTCTTGCATCACTGGTTGTTCTTTATCAGTCATCTTGGCTGGTTTCTTCTAATGTTCACAACTTTTAAATACTGAAGGACAAGGGAGAAACTGAAGATGGCAGGGTAGGAGGACGCTGGGCTCACCGCGTGTCCTGCTGATCACTTAAATTCCACCTACAACTGCCTAACTAACCCAGAAAACCACCAGAAGACTAGCAGAACGGAGTCTCCGGAGCCATGCTCTGATGAGAGGCCCATGGAAGAGGCCTCTCCATAGGAAGGGCGGAGAGGCAATGCACACTGCACAGACTGGCAGGAGGGAGCCCGGGTGGAGGGGCTGCCCACCGGCCAAGCAGAGCCACGAGTCTGGCTTGCAAAAGCAGAGGGGCCAGACGGAGTGTACTCCGACAGCAAGCGTGACTTAGCATCTGAAAGGTCATAAGTTAACAGCTCTGCTCGGAAAGCGGGAAGGCTGGAGGACAAAAGGAGGGAGAGTTGCTGAGCCCCCGGATGACAGAGGTCAGTTTGGCAGGGAACAAAGGCGCTCGCCAACCCATCGCCTTCGTCCATCCCCCAGCCAAAATCCAAAAGGGAACCAGTTCTTGCCAGGTAACTTGCTCGCTCTATGCAAACACCCAACACAGTGCTTCTGTGGAGCCACCCCTCTGGCAACGGGTCTGACTCTCTCCCACTGCCACAGAGCCCCTCCTGAAAAGGATCACCTAAGGAGAAGTGAGCTAAGCCTGCCCATCCTGCCCCCCGTGCAATTTGCCTACCCACCCCAGCTAATACGCCAGATCCCCAGCACCACAAGCCTGGCAGTGTGCTAGTAGCCCAGACGGGCCAGGCCACCCCACAGTGAATCCCACCCTTAGGACAGGGGAAGAGAAAGCACATACCAGTCTGACTGTGGCCCCAGTGGTGGGCTGGGGGCAGACATCAGGTCTGACTGCGGCCCCGCCCACCAAATCCAGTTATACACCACAGCACAGGGGAACTGCCCTGTAGGTCCGCACCACTCCAGGGACTATCCAAAATGACCAAGCAGAAGAATTCCCCTCAGAAGAATCTCCAGGAAATAACAACAGCTAATGAACTGATCAAAAAGGATTTAAATAATATAACAGAAAATGAATTTTGAATAATAGTCATAAAATTAATCACTGGGCTTGAAAACAGTATAGAGGACAACAGAGAATCTCTTGCTACAGAGATCAAGGGACTAAGGAACAGCCAGGAGGAGCTAAAAAATGCTATGAATGAGTTGCAAATTAAAATGGAGACAACTACGGCTCGAATTGAAGAGGCAGAGGAGAGAATAGGTGAACTAGAAGATAAAGTTATGGAAAAAGAGGAAGCTGAGAAAAAGAGAGATAAAAAAAATCCAGGAGTATGAGGGGAAAATTAGAGAACTAAGTGATACACTAAAAAGAAATAATATATGCATAATAGGTATCCCAGAGGAGGGAGAGAGAGGGAAAAGTGCTGAAGGGGTACTTGAAGAAATAATAGCTGAGAACTTCCCAGAACTGGGGAAGGAAAAAGGCATTGAAATCGAGGGGCACAGAGGACTCCCTTCAGACATAACATGAATCGATCTTCTGCTTGACATATCATAGTCAAACTGGCAAAATACAAGGATAAAGAGAAAATTCTGAAAGCAGCAAGGGATAAACGTGCCCTTACATATAAAGGGGGATCTATAAGACTTGTGACTGATCTCTCTTTTGAAACTTGGCAGGCCAGAAGGATTGGCACGAGATCTTCAATGTGCTGAACAGAAAAAACATGCAGCTGAGAATCCTTTATCCAGCAAGTCTGTCATTTAGAATAGAAGGAGAGATAAAGGTCTTCCCAAACAAACAAAAACTGAAGGAATTTTTTACCACTAAACCAGCCCTACAAGAGATCCTAAGGGGGAACCTGTGAGACAAAGTACCAGAGACATCACTACAAGCGTAAATCATACAGACATCAAAATGACTCTAAACCCGTATCTTTCTATAATAACACTGAATGTAAATGGATTAAATGCGCCAACGAAAAGAAATAGGGTATCAAAATGGATAAGAAAACAAGACCATCTATTTGCTGTCTACAAGACACCTATATACAACAACAAGACACCTACAAGACAACTATATAATAATTACAGGGTCTATCCATCAGGAGGAGCTAACAGTTATAAATGTCTATGTGCCAAATACCGGAGCCCCCAAATATATAAAACAATTACTCACAAACATAAGCAAGCTTATTGATAAGAATGTGGTAATTGCAGGGGACTTTAACACTCCACTTACAGAAATGGATAGATCATCTAGACACACGGTCAATAAAGAAACAAGGGCCCTGAATGAGACATTGGATCAGATGGACTTGACAGATATATTTAGAACTCTGCATCCCAAGGAAACAGAATACACTTTCATCTCGAGTGCACATGGAACATTCTCCAAGATAGATCACATACTGGGTCACAAAACAGCCCTTCATAAGTATACAAGAATTGAAATTATACCAT
>NW_024420362.1:1282549-1305637 GCF_014898765.1 Herpailurus yagouaroundi | reverse complement strand
CTCTGGAAAGCAGTGTGGAGGTTCCTCAGAAAATTAAAAATAGACCTACCCTATGACCCAGCAATAGCACTGCTGGGAATTTACCCAAGGGATACAGGAGTACTGATGCATATAGGCACTTGTACCCCAATGTTTATAGCAGCACTCTCACCAATAGCCAAATTATGGAAAGAGCTTAAATGTCCATCAACTGATGAATGGATAAAGAAATTGTGGTTTATATACACAATGGAGTACTACATGGCAATGAGAAAGAACGAAATATGGCCCTTTGTAGCAACGTGGATGGAACTGGAGAGTGTGATGCTAAGTGAAATAAGCCATACAGAGAAAGACAGATACCATATGGTTTCACTCTTATGTGGATCCTGAGAAACTTAACAGGAACCCATGGGGGAGGGGAAGAAAAAAAAAAAAAAAAGAGGTTAGAGTGGGAGAGAGCCAAAGCATAAGAGACTGTTGAGAACTGAGAACAAACTAAGGGTTGATGGGGGGGTGGGAGGGAGGAGAGGGTGGGTGATGTGTATTGAGGAGGGCACCTTTTGGGATGAGCACTTGGTGTTGTATGGAAACCAATTTGACAATAAATTTCATATATTGAAAAAAAAAATACTGAAGGACCAAAAGGCTCAGGTCTTAGATCTCAATCTACCTTCACTGCCTGGGTGGTCTCATCTTGTCTCGTGGCTTTATTACAGAACATAGATGTAGAAGATCCAAAAATGTTGTCAAATTTCTCAAACCATGAAAAATAAGAAAAATGAAAAATGAAGAAAATAATATAAACTAAATTTTAAAAATAAAATTAATTGCAATTAAATCAAGCATCTGGGTCACTATATTAAGTGTGAATGGACTGACTTCCATTCAAATACTGAGATTGGTAGATTGGAATAAAAAAAAAGATATCTGCCTAAGATGTTCTGCAAGTATCATTAACATTCTTTAAACAAAGTAATGATGAAGGGTGAAATTTAAGGGATGGGCAAGAGGATACCAGGAAATCACAAAACAAGCTAAAGTAATATTATCAAAACAATAAGAAGTAGAATTTACTTTTAAAAGCATCAAGGAAAGTAAAAAAACATGATTATTTAATATAAAAGGTTGAATTTACAAAAAAGATATAGCAGTCAATAATTTTTCACCTTGAAAAGTTAATTAAGCAAAAGAATGCTATAAATTTGGAAGAAAATTGATTTAAAAATACGAATATAATAAGAGACATAAATACATCTTTTTTAGAGGTGGACATACTTATTAAGCCAAAAATAGGTTAATAATGCTAGTTCATAAAATTATAGTGCATTTCACAATATGTAACATATATATCACTTCATCTCCCTCAAATGGTTTTTTTTTCACATATTCATTATTTTTAAAAATCATGTAGTCACCTTAAAATACCTTTAAAAGATTCTACATGCAAGCCCCATTTTGTGTCAGAATTGAACAAACTAGAAACAAATCATAAAGCAAATTATAAAAAAGTTGACCAAAATTTTTTTAAATACACAGAGTCTAGAAAAGACATCTCTAGATGTTGTTTAGATCACAGAGGTCATGAAAATTGAATTGAAAAACATCCAGACTAAACTAAACAGGAAACCACTTCATATCCAAGCCTAATTGATTCACAGACCTCTGTATTTAGAAAAAAATATACAGGCTTCAATATTTTTGATATTTAAAAAATAGTAAAATAAATTAACTTTTTTCTCATTAAATATATCTGAAATAATTATAAGATAAATCTAAAAAGTACAAAGTAAGAATGAATATAGCTGAAATCAGTAAATTGGAAAGCAAAACTATATATTATAAAAAACAAATATAAACTATTTTGATGAAAAGATCAATACAATAGTTAACTATCTCAAAAATGTAATAAAGAAAAAGAGAGAGCTATTAGAATCAGAATTAAAACATAACCATAGATACAGAAGATATTAAAATATTATAATTCTTTTCTAAAGAGAATTGAACACACTATTCCAATAAAAAATTTTTTAAATGTAGAGGAAAATTGATGTTCCTCTAACAAAGTATAATTTCTATAAATGACACAAATATAATTGGCAAACTTGACTAAACTAATTATCGCTAAAGAGATTGAAAACATGATTCAAGAGCTAATGCTGTAAAACGCAGAAGCAGATTGATTCAAAGTTGAGTTTTGTCAATTCTGAAATAAACAGATCATTTCAATGTTATTTAAACTATTTCCAGAGGAAGAAAAACAAGTTTTCCAGTTCACTTTACAGACAGGATAATTTTATTACCAAGTCTACACAAACAGTATTAAAATCAACCTTATAAGCCAACCTCAAAATGAATATAGATCCAAACATTTTAATTGACATATTAGAAAATACAATCCAACAATGTGTCAAATTATAATATATAGCCAACTTATGTGTATTCCACAATGCACAAATTTCTATATCAGGAATTCTATCTATATAATGTTTGATTAATATTAAAGGAGAGGGGCACCTGGGTGGCTCAGTCGGTTAAGCGGCCGACTTCGGCTCAGGCCATGATCTCGCGGTCTGTGAGTTCGAGCCCCGCGTCCGGCTCTGTGGAGCCTGTTTCAGATTCTGTGTCTCCCTCTCTCTGACCCTCCCCCATTCATGCTCTGTCTCTCTCTGTCTCAAAAATAAATAAACGTTAAAAAAAAATTAAAAAAAAAATATTAAAGGAGAAAAGCCATGATATATCAATAAATGCTGAAAACTTATTTGATAAAGTTCAGCAGCCATCTCTAATAAAATAAATAAAGTACTAATGAAAGAAAACCATTTAAATATATTAAATACTATCAAAAGCCTCTGGGTGATGGGGATTGAGGAAGGCACCTTTTGGGATGAGCACTGAGTGTTGTATGGAAACCAATTTGACAATAAACTTCATATATTGGAGAAAAATACTATCAAAAGCCTCTAACAAATATTATCTCAACTGGATCCTAAAACCAATACAATTAAAATCAGTAACTAAGGGATTAAATTTTTATCATTATTTTCAACATTGTCTTGTATATTTCAGCAACTGCAGTAAGGAAAGACAATGAAATAACTGGTATAACTAAGAAAATAATTGGATGAGTTGCTTGAATAATATGTACATACACAAATATTAAGTGCTGTTTGTTATTCTAGCAATAAAATTCTAAAAAGGAATGGGAAAAATATTCTACTCACAATAGTGAAAAAACTACACAATTGAAAACAAAAGCAAATTAAAAAATCTATATGGAGAAAATGATAAACAGAATAATTCAAAACAAGATCTGAGGCAATATAATAAAAATATCAATATAATAAAAATAAAAATATAATAAAAAATATCAGTTATCCCAAAAATAATCTCTAAAATCAATACAATGCTAATTATAGTCCCAAAAGTGTTGTTGTTTCATAACCTGATGAACTGATCTTAAAAATTTATATTGAAGATTAAATAACAAGGTACAACAAAAAATTATCAAAAATCATTAGTAGATCCTCATTTATATATAGAGTATACTATAAATCCACTTTAATCAAATGAGTATGGTATTGATATAGCATATACAACTAGATTAATAGAACACAATGGATAAAAACATAAATACATTCCAGTTTATATGAAAATTTAAAATATAAGAAGTAATATTTTAATTTAATTATTTGAGTAAAGAATGGATTTTTTTCATAAGTAGCTATCCATCTCTATGAAAATAACCTTAAAACCCTAAGTCAAGGGGGTCTGGGTGGCTCAGTCGGTTAAGCGGCCGACTTAAGCTCAGGTCATGATCTCATGGTCCATGAGTTCGAGCCCCGCATCGGGCTCTGTGCTGACAGCTCAGAGCCTGGAGCCTGTTTCGGATTCTGTGTCTCCCTCTCTCTCTGACCCTCCCCCGTTCATGCTCTGTCTCTCTCTGTCTCAAAATAAATTTAAAAAAAAAGAAAAAAAAGAAAAAAAACCCTAAGTCAAAACATGAACAAAAACATTAATAAGCTTCATGTTGATTAAAGATTTAAATGTGAACAATAAAATGGTAAAAGTTATATAAGAACATATAAGAGTTTATATATAAAATCTGGGGCCCAAGGAAGTGATCTGCTTCTTAACCCAAACTGGAAACTCAAGAATCTTAAAAGAAAAAAAAAATTAGAAGCATTACATCATATAAAAAAGGTAATACTATTAAAAAACAGTGATATTTATAGTTTAGATATGGATGCAAAGCTGTTCTCATGGTTGCTGAGGAAATGATGAACTAATTGATGAAGGTTTCCTGGAAGCACTGTTGATATATCTTTCAATCTAGAAATCTCAATGTTAGAAAATATAAATACAAAACTAAAAACACCAATGGATAAGGATTACATACAAGAATATATATAATACAGCCTTATTCAAAATGGCAAAAAAGAAGTGAATGTTTTTCTTTAGGGGCACTATTGAATTGCACTGTGCTATAGCTTCAAAATATCAACTTCTGCAGATATTGAAAAAGAATGAATGGATAGCTATCTTTGAGGAATTTCTGTAAAAGTTATATATATATATGTATATATACATATATATATATACATACATATAGTCCTTATAGATATATAGTCCTTATACATACATTCAGTCCTTAATAGTTCCTGGTAAGGAGTGGTATCTACTGTAAAATAACCATATGCCAAATGGCTAGGTGGCATTTTTCTAAAGAAGCATGTTCAGACATAATATTGAATAAAATATTCTTGTGTACACTCCATTCATATCCTTTTTAAGTGTCAATATTTAGAACATAACACAATTAACCTTCCATTGCTATAGTTATTGATGATTCTTAGATCTCTTTCTGAGGTTTTGTGTATTTATTTATTTATTTATTTATTTTAAATTTTTTTTTCAATGTTTATTTATTTTTGGGACAGAGAGAGACAGAGCATGAACGGGGGAGGGACAGAGAGAGAGGGAGACACAGAATCGGAAACAGGATCCAGGCTCTGAGCTATCAGCCCAGAGCCTGACGCGGGGCTCGAACTCACGGACCGCAAGATCGTGACCTGGCTGAAGTCGGACGCTTAACCGACTGCGCCACCCAGGCGCCCCTTGTGTATTTTTTTAAATAAAACACTCACCATCTGCACCATGCCACACACAAATGAATGCACACAACATTCAGTGGCATTAAATCATAGGAAATATTTTTAGAGCCTACTTATTTATTGCTTTAACAAATTTTACTTTGCACTGATTTTATAAAAGTATTATACTAGTTTCTCTGAGTATACAATAATGAAAAAAAAAGTTATGGCTACTGCCCTCCTTAATATTAGACACTAGTAGAAAAGACAGATAGTAAATATGTATAATTATTATATATAAATAAATCCCATAACCCTTTGATTCTTAGACATACTTCTTTTTACATCCCTGAAATCTACATGTATCCTATAATTGATGGTGTACAATAACTTATTTGGAAGAATTTTTAGTTTGTTTTTAGTAATCCATAAAATAATGGTGCATCTTACAATAGATGGCATCTAAGATTCAGTGAAAGAAGATACGTACTTACAACCTAGGATATGTATTATGAATTAAAAAAAAAAACAGAGAAAAGTGCGAGAAGATAACACACCTACTAAGGAAAGATAAGACAGTGTTTTATGTTTCCTTTACTATAAATGATCTTCACCAGCTTCTGCTACACTCATATGTTTTCTTAATCTCAGAAGTTTTACACTAATTCAAGAGGGGTGCCAGGGTGACTCAGTCAGTTGGGCGTCTGACTTCAGCTCAGGGCATGATTTCACCATCTTTGGGTTCGAGCCCCACGTTGGGCTCTGCGCTGACAGCTTGGAGCCTGGAGCCTGCTTCAGATTCTGTCTCCCTCTCTCTCTGCCACTCTCCCGCTCACACTGTCTCTCTCTCTCAAAAGTAAAATAAAAACATAAAAAAACCTAATTCAAGAAAAAACACCAGAAATATGTAAATCTTGATGTTTATTTTCAAATATTGCCTTAGAGGTTATCAGATACAATATATCCTGAACTATGAAGTGGAAGTAGCAATAAAAATAAAAGGAACAATTTGCAAATTATTTAGGCCATAGAGTCAACAGAACAGGTTGGATGTGTGAGATGAGGGGTTCTGATATGATATGATTGTTATGAAACCACGATGACATGAAAAACAATTGTTGATGGAGACTTACTAGAATAGCAAAAACTAATTTTTCAAAGTAATTTCAAATGGTACAATTGCCAAATTGTATGTTCTCTAAGAACAAAAAGTAAGATTTTTAACCCAGTAAATTCACATATTACATAGAATAATGTTATGTACAATGTAGGTATATTTCAGATACTGCATAAAATGAAGCAGAAGTGGCCAACATACCTGAACAATCAACTATTTAACCCACATGCCTAGTTTATATTATTGACAGCAACTAGAAAGAAATATTTATTTAATGTGACATTCTAACCAAGAAATCTCAAATTCAGTGAGAATTATATTTCTTTACCCTCAAACAATGGCAGGAGAAGGTTTTACATATTTCAAGGCAATGATGCATTTTATTGATGAATAAATAAAGTTTACCAGAATTTATTTATAAATAATAAGACTAGAAAAACATTTTTGAAAGGACAATCATCTATTGGGAATTGTATTATCACTATGTTGATATAGTACCTAATGTTTTGGAACCAATAATAAGCAATCCTATATAACCATTTAATGAATGCTTTTCAAGATCACATCTCATTTATTATCTCCATGACGTTAGGAAATGTCCAAGATTTTGTTCCCGATTTTAGAGATACCAAAAGCATATGTGATATATAAAAAGAAACTCAAATGAGATAGCATGTGCATGTTGCCATTGGAGATGTTGGATAAGCACCTGGCACGGATGCTGCAGAGAAGATTTAAGCACTGGAATAGTGATTGATCTGTATTATATGAATTTCTTTTATAATTTGGAGAGTCTATAAAGGTCAATAGAAGAAATGTAGCTCTCTGTTGACTTGAATTTTACCTGTGCACCCTAGTCTAGAGTTAAGATCATGGGCACCAAAATCACACTACTTGGGTTCAAATCTTGATTCCACCAGTTTACTAGCTCTATAACTCCAGGCAGTTTGCTTCATTTCTGTGTTTCAAAATGTTATAAAACAGTTAAAATAATAGTACTCACCTCAAAAAGTTATCAGCATCAAATAATGTATGTAAGGCATCTAGCATAGAGCTGGGTACATAGTAGACAAAATAAATAATAGTTTTTGTTATTACTGTTATTTACCAGGTGATACTGATAATGTACAAGAAATATGTAGCTTACACATCCATAGGGCAGCATAGCAGCCAGTTACTATCAGATATAGATGAGCTTAAATCCCAGCTCTAGTTGAGTGTCAGTTTTCTCCTAGGTAAAATGGAAGAACACATTTTTATCTCAAGTAGCATTTTATTTTTTATGATTTGAATGATATAGGGTATAATGAAACAGACAAAATTGTTTTTTTGTATAATGAAATTGAACACTGGCTATTTGGATACATTTGGAATATTGTTCTCCTTTAATCAGAATGCTTCCTCTGATTACACATATCCTTAGTTTTAGTTCTCATGATACTATCATCTTTACAATGTTAGTCCTTAAAATAAAAACTCTTGAAAATATGCTCTTTATCTTACAACTGACTCTCTCTGAGCCATAGTGTGCTTTTTTTTATTTATTTTTTATTTTTTTATTTATATATGAAATTTATTGTCAAATTGGTTTCCATACAACACCCAGTGCTCATCCCAAAAGGTGCCCTCCTCAATACCCATCACCCACCCTCTCCTCCCTCCCACCCCCCATCAACCCTCAGTTTGCTCTCAGTTCTCAACAGTCTCTTATGCTTTGGCTCTCTCCCACTCTAACCTCTTTTTTTTTTTTCCTTCCCCTCCCCCATGGGTTCCTGTTAAGTTTCTCAGGATCCACATAAGAGTGAAACCATATGGTATCTGTCTTTCTCTGTATGGCTTATTTCACTTAGCATAGTGTGCTTTTGACTGCAAGCAGGAACAAATGTGAAATCAAGATAGCATGGTATTGGCACAAAAACAGACACATAGACCAATGGAATAGAATAGAAACCCCAGAACTAGACCCACAAACGTATGGACAACTCATCTTTGACAAAGCAGGAAAGAACATCCAATGGAAAAAAGACAGTCTCTTTAACAAATGGTGCTGGGAGAACTGGACAGCAACATGCAGAAGGTTGAAACTAGACCACTTTCTCACACCATTCACAAAAATAAACTCAAAATGGATAAAGGACCTGAATGTGAGACAGGAAACCATCAAAACCTTAGAGGAGAAAGCAGGAAAAGACCTCTCTGACCTCAGCCGTAGCAATCTCTTACTCGACACATCCCCAAAGGCAAGGGAATTAAAAGCAAAAGTGAATTACTGGGACCTTATGAAGATAAAAAGCTTCTGCACAGCAAAGGAAACAACCAACAAAACTAAAAGGCAACCAACGGAATGGGAAAAGATATTTGCAAATGACATATCGGACAAAGGGCTAGTATGCAAAATCTATAAAGAGCTCACCAAACTCCACACCCAAAAAGCAAATAACCCAGTGAAGAAATGGGCAGAAAACATGAATAGACACTTGTCTAAAGAAGACATCCGGATGGCCAACAGGCCCATGAAAAGATGTTCAGCGTCGCTCCTTCTCAGGGAAATACAAATCAAAACCACACTCAGGTATCACCTCACGCCAGTCAGAGTGGCCAAAATGAACAAATCAGGAGACTCTAGATGCTGGAGAGGATGTGGAGAAACGGGAACCCTCTTTGACTGTTGGTGGGAATGCAAATTGGTGCAGCCGCTCTGGAAAGCAGTGTGGAGGTTCCTCAGAAAATTAAAAATAGACCTACCCTATGACCCAGCAATAGCACTGCTAGGAATTTATCCAAGGGACACAGGAGTACTGATGCATAGGGGCACTTGTACCCCAATGTTCATAGCAGCACTCGCAACAATAGCCAAATTATGGAAAGAGCCTAAATGTCCATCAACTGATGAATGGATAAAGAAATTGTGGTTTATATACACTATGGAATACTACGTGGCAATGAGAAAAAATGAAATATGGCCTTTTGTAGCAACGTGGATGGAACTGGAGAGTGTGATGCTAAGTGAAATAAGCCATACAGAGAAAGACAGATACCATATGGTTTCACTCTTATGTGGATCCTGAGAAACTTAACAGGAACCCATGGGGGAGGGAAAGGAAAAAATAAAGAGGTTAGAGTGGGAGAGAGCCAAAGCATAAGAGACTGTTGAGAACTGAGAACAAACTAAGGGTTAATGGGGGTGGGAGGGAGGAGAGGGTGGGTGATGGGTATTGAGGAGGGCACCTTTTGGGATGAGCACTGGGTGTTGTATGGAAACCAATTTGACAAAAATTTCATATATAAATAAAAAAAATACTACCCTTTAAAAAAATAAATAAATAAAAAAAGAAATTGTGATTTATATACACAATGGAATACTATGTGGCAATGGGAAAGAATGAAATATGGCCTTTTGTAGCAATGTGGATGGAACTGGAGAGTGTTATGCTAAGTTAAATAAGTCACACAGAGAAAGATACCATGTGTTTTCACCCTTATGTGGATCCTGAGAAACTTAACAGAAGACCATGAGGGAGGGGAAGGAAAAAAAAAAAGAGAGGGAGAGAACCAAACCATAAGAGACTCTTAAAAACTGAGAAAAAACTGAGGGCTGATGGGGGGTGGGAGGGAGGGGAAGGTGGGTGATGGGTACTGAGGAGGGCATCTTTTGGGATGAGCACTGGGTGTTGTTTGGAAATCAATTTGACAATAAATTTCATATAAAAAAAAAGTGCCAACCCAGAAGATTCTCATTAATCTGAAAGTTTCTCATTTGCACTAAGGATGTGTTTAGCCTATTTTTGATAAGTAACCAGGGTACAGTCATAAACACAAAATAATTGTTAAAAATAATATTGTTATATGCAGAAAGTAATTTAAAAGTGAAAAAAAATACATTTACAATAGGTACCAAAATATTGAATGGACAGGAAATAATTTAACAAAACACAGGTAAGACATCTGACCCACAAACAATAAAGCACTGTGAATAAATTACAAAGGACCCAAATGAATTTGAATTTGAAAAGTTGTTAAGATGACAATTCTCCCTATAACCTACAGATTCAAAGAGATACCTGTAATAATCCTACTAGATATTTTTATAGAAATTGACAAACTGATTCTAAAATTTATATGGAGGGGCACTTGGGTGGCTCAGTCAGTTAAGCGTCTGACTTCGGCTCAGGTCATGATCTCACAGTCTGTGAGTTCAAGCCCCGCGTCGGGCTCTGTGCTGACAGCACAGAGCCTGGAGCCTGTTTCAGATTCTGTGTCTCCCTCTCTCTCTCTCTGACCCTCCCCCACTCATGCTCTGTGTCTCTCTGTCTGAAAAATAAATAAACGTTAAAAAAATTAAAATTTATATGGAAATGGAAGGGACAAAGACTATCCCAAAAAAATTAAAATAATTTTAAGAAATACATTTTTAAGAAAATGAAGAGGTAAGCCACAGATTGGAAGACCGTAACTACAAAACATGGTTATTATTAAAAAAAACTGGTGTTCAGATATATTTTTAAAATGCATGCAAGTAAATAATAAAAACACCAACAATACAATTAAAAATTTGTTAATAATTTGAACAGACATTTTGTAAAGAAGAGATGAATGAGTCAGTAAGTGCATGAATAAATGTTTGCCATTCATCAAGGAAATGCAAACCAAACCAGGATGAAATACCATTATACACTTAATGTTGATAAAATTTAAGAATGACAACATTAGGGGCATCTGAGTGGCTCAGTCGGTTAAGCTCAGTCTTTGCTCAGGTCATGATCTTGTGGTTTGTGGGTTTGGGCCCCATGTCAGGCTCTGTGCTGACAGCTTACAGACTGGAGCCTGCTTTGGATTCTGTGTCTCCCTCTCTTTCTGCTCTTTCCCTGTTCACACTCTGTCTCTCTGTCTCTGTCTCTCTCTCAAAAAGAAATAAACATTAAAAGAATTTAAAAGACTGACAACATTACATGTTGTCAAAGACATAGAGTCATTGGAAGTCTAATATACTGTTGGTGGAAATGTAAAAAATGTTAAAAACAACTTTGGGGAAAGGACTAGAATTTCTTTTGAAATTAGACACACCATAATGAAGAACCACCAATTCCAGTCCTAAGCACTTACCAAAGAAAATAAAACATGTTCACAAATTAACAGTACAAAACTAGTTGTATTAGAAATCTATTGCTGCATAACTAATACCACAAATGTGGCTTAAAACAACACATTATTATCTAACAGTTTTTGTGGGTCAGGAATTGAAGCACATATAAACTGGGTCCTATGTTATGTGTTTCACATGACCACAATTACAGTGTCAACCAGGATGTCTTTTCACCTTGAGGCTGAACTGGGAAAGAATCTACTTCAAATGTCACTCAGGTGGAAAAATTAACTTTCTTGTGGTTGGGAGTTGAGCACCTTAGCTTCTGGCTTACTGTTTGTTGGAGGCTGGTTTTACTTCCTTGTCATGTCGTCTTCTTGAAGTGACTTATTTCTTCCAAGTTGGGTAGGGAGAGAGTGTCCCTAGAAACAGGTTACCAGCAGACATGGAATTGGATAACATAGGAAAATAATGAGAGTGACATACTATCATCACCTTTTCTATATTTTGCTGGTTAAAAGCAAGTCACAGGTATTTCCAACACTCAAGAGAAGGAGATTATACAAGCACATGAGCACCAGGTTGTAAGCACAATAGGAGAACACCCTTGAGTGTGACCACCATCACATTTACAGAAACTTTATTCATAAGAGCAAAAAACTGGAAAAAGCCAAAATGTTGATCAATACAAAAATTGATGAATAAACTGTGGAGTAAATATGCAAATAAATAAATACTTGACAACGATAAGGCACTATTGATACATGTAGCACTGTAAATAAATCTTAAAAACATGGTGATTAGTGAAATAAGCCTTACACAAAAGATTGCATACTGTATAATTCCATGTTTTTGAAATTCTACAACAGGAAAAACTAATTTATGGTGAGAAAAATCAGAGCAGCAATTGTCTCTGGGGAATGTGAGTGAGATTGATTAGGAAGAGACATGAGGGAAATTTCTTGGATGAAGTAATGTTCTATATAATTGCTATAAAGTAATGTGCCTGTTCAGAGAGCTCAATTTAAATCAATAAAGTGCTGAGAATCATGCTGTATCAGTGACATTAAAAACTGAAATACTTACTAAGGATATATTTTCAGAGTTTATTTCATTTTCAAAGAAGATTATTTCTAAGATAAAATTATTATGAGATTCTTGATTACAAAACAATTTCAAATAATAAATATACATGAAATTGTAGAATTTAAAAAATCACCTTTTTTCGGCCCTCTATGTAATCAATTCCAGCAATGATTACCTATCATTTCTAAAACTTTTGAGTGAAAGTATACTGAATCACAAGATAGCCACAGTTCTCAAAATATTAATATACAGAATATATATTGACTGTAAAGAGAAAAGGTACCTTACATTGGAAAAATCTGGCATAAACAACATTTAATAGGCAATCAAAATTGGCATCACTTAAATCGTAATGAAGCAATCTGACATACATGGCCTGAACTCTTTAAAAATGTTAATTTTATAAGAAAAAAGACAAGATGGAATATTTTAGATCAAAGGAAGCTAAAGAGTTCTAATAATTAAATATCCTAAGCGAGTCTTAAAAGGACAATAGATTTAAACATAAAACTAAATAACTTTGGGGGAAGAGTTGAAGATTTTAAATATAGACTCTATTAGAAAACATTTCCTTAATAACGTTCAATTACTTGGATGTGACACAGGTAGTGTGGTTACTTACAATTATTTCCCTGTTTTAAGGAGATACATGGTGAAATATTTAAAGATAGAATTTGATGCTATCTGAAATTATTTCTGATGTTTCAGCAAATAGTAGATAATAGATCATAGAAAAAGAAAGAAAGAAAGAATGAAAGAAAGAAAGAGCAACATTGCTAAGATCATAATTGGTAAATCTAAGTTAAGGGTATGCATGCTCTTCTTTCAACTTTTACATAGGTTCAAAACTGTTCAAAATTAAAATTGTTGGGACTATAATTTCACTTTTAGCCATGATAGAATATCTAGTGCCAGGCTAGCCCTCCCACTGTAAATAACTATAAAATTTGACAAGATGTATGGGACAATAGTTTTCAAATATTATACAACAGGCAGTACAAGATTATGATTTCTGACAGAAAAGAAACACAGGGGTGCCTGGGTGGCCCAGTCGGTTAAGCGTCCGACTTCAGCCAGGTCATGATCTCGCGGTCCGGGAGTTCAAGCCCCGCGTCGGGCTCTGGGCTGATGGCTCAGAGCCTGGAGACTGTTTCCGATTCTGTGTCTCCCTCTCTCTCTGCCCCTCCCCCGTTCATGCTCTGTCTCTCTCTGTCCCAAAAATAAATAAACGTTGAAAAAAAAAAAAAAAAGAAAAGAAACACAGGAGGTGAGCCCAATTATTATCCTGATTTTTTACAAAGATGCGGTATCCAGACTGTATCAGAGAAGTAGAGTACAAACCATTTCAATCTTGCTGAGCTGAAGAGATAGAGTTCAGAGTTAGGTGCTGTGTAGGTGGCTGGAATTTTGAGGCAAAATAAAAGACAAGGGCAGCTATGTAGTGAAGAAGTTCCAGAAATGCACAGAAGGGTCCCAATGACTCTTTACTGAATACTAAGCTGCATATTCTCAAGACAGAAAATAACTATTCACAAAACATAAACTGAATGAAAATGCAGAGTTTATAGAGTACTAGTAGTTATTCAAATTCTGATCAAACAAATAGAAGAGACATTACTGAACACTGTGGACATTCAGATAAGACTTGCCTCGTTTACATGACACCTTTAGTTGCACACTTAATAAGAAGAACATAGAAAAGAGGGCAGAAAATATATTTGAGGAAATGATAGCTAAGAACATCTCAAATCTGGGGAAGGAAACAGACATCTAAATCCAGATGGCATGGAGAAATCTCACCAAAATCAACAAAAGCAGGCCAACACCAAAATATATTGTAATTTAATTTGCCAAATATAGTGATAAAGAAAAAATCCTAAAACCATCAAGACAAAAGAAGTCCCTATGTCATAACAGAAGATGCATAAGTCTAGTTGCAGCTATCTCAACAGAAACTTGGCAAGACAGAAAGGAGTGGCATGATATATTAAACATGCTGATTAGGAAAAATCTGCAGCCAAGAATACTTTATCCAGCAAGGCTATCATTCAGAATATAAGGAAAGATAGTTTCTCAACAAAAACTAAAGGAGTTGGTTACCACTAAACCAGCCCTGAAAGAAATATTAAAGGGGATTCTTTGAGTAGAAAGGACAGACTAAAAGTGAAAAAATACTAGAAAGGAGCAGAGAAAAATGTCCAGAAACAACAACAACAACAACAAGTAATAAAATTACAAAAAAAAACCCATATTTATCAATAATCACTCTGAATGTAAACAGAATGAACTCTTCAATCAAAAGACACAGGGTGTCAGAATAAAACAACAAGATCCATCTATATGCTGCTTACAAGAGACTCTTTTTACACCTAAAGATACATGCAGATTGAAAGTGAGGGGAATGGGGAACGATTTATCATGCTAAAGGACATTAAAAGAGCCAGAGTAGCAATACTTATATCAAACTAGATTTTAAATCAAAGACTGTAAGAAGAGATGAAGAAGGATACTATAGGGTAATAAATCCACCAAGAAGGCCTAACAATATTTATTAGGCATAAAATATTTATGCCTCCAGTTGAGAGCACCCAGATATGTAAAATAATTAATCACAAACATAAAGGAACTCATTGATAATAATATAATAGTAGTATCACCGCACTTAGAACAATGGACAGATCTTCTAAGCAGAAAATCAACAAGGAAATAATGGCTTTGAATGACACACTGGATAAGATTGATTTAACATACATTCAGAACATTTCATCCTAAAGCATCAGAATACACATTCTTCTCAAGTGCACATGGAACATTTCCCAGAATAGGTCACATGCTAGGTCACAAATCAGTCATCAACAAGGATGAAAGGTTTGAGATAATATGCAAATTTTCTGACCACAGCACCATGAAACTTGAAGTCAACAACAAGAAAATATTTGGAAAGTCCACAAATACATGGAAGTCAAACAACATGCTACTAAAAAAAAATGGGTGAACCAGGAAATCAAAGATGAAATTAAAAAAAAAAAAAGGAAAAAATTAAAATGAGAAGAAAATGATCCAAAACCTTGGGGATGCAGCAAAAGTGGTCCTAAGAGGAAAGTATATAGCAATACAAGCTTACCTCAAGAAGCAAGAAAACCTCAAATAAACAACCTAAACTTACACTTAAAGGGACTAGAAAAAGAATGACAAACAAAGCCTAAAGCCAGCAGAAGGGAAAAAATAAATATTAGCATAGAAATAAATAATACAGAAAAACAAAACAAACAAACAACAATAACAACAACAACAAACACACAGGAGAACAGATCAATGAAACCAGGATCTGGTTCATTGAAAAAATTAATAAAATTGATAGATTCCTAGCTAGACTTAGCAAAAAAGAATAAAGAATAAGCCTAAATAAATAAAACAACAAATTAGAGGGGAGGAATAACAACACCACAGAGATACATTTATAAATGAATATTATGGAAACTTATATGTTAAAAAAATTGGACAATCTGGAAGAAATTAATAAGTCCCTAGAAACATATAAGTTACCAAAACTGAAACAAGAAGAAATTGAAAACTTGAACAGACCAATAACCAGCAAAGAAATTGAATCTGGAAAAAAAAAAAAATCACCCAACAAACAAAAGTCCAGAGCCAAGGGCGCATGGATGGCTCAGTCAGTTAACCATCTGACTCTTGGTTTCAGCTCAGGTCATGATCTCACGGTTCATGAGTTTGAGCCCTAAGTTGGTCTCCGCACTGATGTTGCAGAACCTGCTTGGGATCCTCTCTCCTCTCTCTGCACCTCCCCTGTTTGTTCTCTCTCTCTTTCTCAAAAGAAATGAATGAATGAATGAATAAATAAATAAATAAATAAATAAATAAACAAACATACTTAAAAAAGAAAAAAGAAGTCTAGGGTCAGATCGCTTCAAAGGGGAGTTCTACCAAACACTGAAAGAAGAGTTAATATCTATTATTCTCAAAAGATTCCAAAATGATAGAAATGAAAGGAAAAATCCCAAATTCAATCTATGAGGCCAGCATTACCATGATACTAAAACCATACAAAGACTCCACTATAAAAGACAAGTATAGGCCAATATACCTTATGAACAAAGATGCAAAAATTCTCAAAAAATAAAAATCATTCACCACGGTTGAGTGAGATTCATTCCCAGGCTTCAAGTGTGGTTCAATATTGGCAAATCAATCAATGTGATTCACCACATTAATAAAAGAAAGAAAAAGGGTTATATGACCCTTTTAATAGATGCAGAAAAAGCAGTTGACAAACTACAAAACCCAGTCATGATAAAAGCCATCAACAAAGGCTTAGAGGGAACATAGCTCAACGTAATAAAGGCCATATACAAAACATCCAAACTATTATCATCCTTAATGGGGACAAACTGAGAGTTTTCCTCTATATTCAGGAATGAGGCAAGAATGTCCACTCTTACCACTGTTGTTCAATACAGTACTGGAAATCTCAGCCTCAGGAATCAGACAACAAAAAGAAATAAAAGGCATACAATTTGGCAAAGAAGAAGTCAAACTTCCACTGTTTTCAGATAAAATGATACTATATATAGAAAACCCAAAAGACTCCACCAAAAAATTGCTAGAACTGATACACAAATTCAGAACAGTTTCTGGATAAAAAATCAATGTACAGAAATCAGTTGCATTTTTATACAACAATAATGAAGCAGCAGAAAGAGAAATCAAAAATCAATCCCATTTACAATTGCACTAAAAACCATAAGATACCTAGGAATCAACCTAGCCAAGAAGGTAAAATATCTTTACTTTGAAAACTATAAAACACTGATAAATATTGAAGAAGAAGACACAAAGAAATGGAAAAAACATTCCATGCTCATGGATTGGAAGAACAAACATTGTTAAAACGTCTATACTACCCAAAACAATCTATGCATCTAATACAATATTTATCAAAATACTATCAACATTTTACACAAAGCTAGAACAAACAATCCTAAAATTTATATGAACTACAAAAGATCCTGAATAGCCAAAGAAATCTTGAAGAAAAAAAAAAAGAGCAAAGGTGAAGGCATGAAAATTCTGGACTGCAAGTTATTTTACAAAGCTGTAATGATCAATACAGTATGGTACTGGCACACACACACACACACAAAAACCAAACAGATCAATGGAACACTATAGAAAATCCAGAAATGAACCCATAACTATATGGTTAATTAACCATTGACAAAGTAGGAAAGAATATCTAATGGAAAAAAGTCTCTTCAACAAATGGTGTTGGAAAAACTGGACAGCAACATGCAAAAAGAATGAAACTAGACCAATTGCTCACACCATACACAAAAATAAAAGCAAAATAAGTGAAAAACCTAAAAATGAGACAGGAAACCACGAAAATCATAGAGGACAACATAGGCAGTAACCTCTTTGACATTAGTCACAGCAATTTCTTTCTAGATATGTCTCCTGAGGCAATGCAAACAAAAGTAAAAATAAACTATTGGGACTCCATTAAAAAAAGGCTTTTGTACAGTGAAGGAAACAAGCAACTAAACTAAAAAAGCAACCTATGGAATGGAATGGAAAATGATATTTACAAATGACATCTGATAAAGTGTTAGTATCCAAAATATATAATGAACTTATAAAACTCAACACCCAAAGAACAAATAATCCAGTTAATAAATGGGAAGAAGACTTGATAAACATTTTTACAAATAAGACATACAGATTGTTAACAGACACATGAAAAAAGGCTCAACATCACTCATCGTCAGGGAAATACAAATCAAAACTACAATGAGATATCAACTCACATCAATCAGAGTGACTAAAATTAACAACACAGGAAACAACAGATGGTGATGAGGATGTGGAGAAAGGGGAATCCTTTTGCACTGTTGGTGAGGAGGCATACTGGTGCAGCCACTCTGGAAAACAGTATGGAGATTCCTCAAAAAGTTAAAAATAGAACTACACCATGATCCAGGTACTGCACTACTAGATATTTACCCAAAGAATGCAAAAATACTAATTCAAAGGTATACATGCACTTAGATGTTTACAGCAGCAGTATCAACAATATTATGAAAAGGTACAAATTATGCAAAGAGCCCAAATGTTCATCAACTGATGAATGGAAAAAGAATATATACATATGAATATATATATATATAAACGTTACTCAGCCATAAAGAAAGAATGAAATCTTGCCATTGCAACAACATGAATGGAACTACAGAGTATTATGATAAGTGAAATAAGTCAGTTAGAGAAAGACAAATACCATATGATTTCACTCATATGTGGAATTTAGGAAACAAAACAAATGAACATAGGGAGAAAAAAGAGAGGTAAACCAAGAAACAGACTGTTAACAATAGGGAACAAACTGATGGTTACTTGAGGGGAGATGGGTGGGATGGGTTAAATAGGTGATGGGTATTAAAGAGTGCACTTTTGATGAGCACCAGCTGTTGTATGTAAGTGATAAATCCCTAAATTCTACACCTGAAACTAATATTACACTGTAAACTAACCTGAATTTAATAACAACTTTAAAGGGTCCCCTGGGTAGCTCAGTTGGTTGAGTGCCCAACTCGATTTTTGCTCAGGTCATGATCCCAGGATCATGGGATCTATCCCTTTATCACGCTCCTCACTGAGCATAAAGCTGCTTGGTATTCTGTCTCTTTCTCTCTCTTCCCCTCTCCCCCACTCTCTCTCACTCTCTCTCTCTCTCTCTCTCTCTCTCTCTCAAAAAAAAAATCTTTAAAAAAGACTTAGTTGCACACCTAAGGCATAAGGCTAACTTCAACTCTAGAACAAACAATACTCAACACTTGCCCTAACAAAGCTTAAAATATGTCTCAAAAATATTAGGCTGGTGCATAAGTAAGCTATTTACCTACCAGAACAAAATTCAATATGCCCATAAGTAAAGAATGGAAGAACTGATAAATATCCAGAAGGAAAGATATTTATTTTAATAATCAGAGAACTGCTCAGTTTCCAATGATGGTCCTTAAACTTTTTCAGTATTTACATATTTTTTTCATCTAGCTTAGTTTGGCCAGGGACTCATCCTAATTTTAATAATTCCCCAGAAAAATAAAATATTGTAGTCTTATTATATAGACAAGCTACACTTTTTGTTAGTTAATGACACCGAAAAAGATGGCAGCTCAAAATGTTAAGAATGCATACTTCTCCACTATGAGTGAGTGAAACCAGAAGTTGGAACTCAGAAAAAATTTTTTCCAAGGGACTCCTGAGTGGCTCAGTTGGTTCAGCGTCCGACTTCGGTTCAGGTCATGATCTCATAGTTTGTGAGTTTGAGCCCCACGTCGTACTCTGTGCTCACAGCTCAGAGCCTGGAAACTGCTTCAGATCTGTGTCTTCCTCTCTCTGCCCCTCCCCTGCTATCACTCTCTCTATCTCTCTCAAAAAAAACATTATCATTAAAAAATAAATAAAAAAATTTCCAAGGACATGTTGAAAATTTCAGAGCACTTTGAACCATGATAATATTCTAGATAATGTCTATTATAGGCATTGCACAAAATGTCTTCAAAACAATTTATAATTCTGATGGTTTGAGTCAGACCATTCTTATTACTAGCTTTATGTTTGAACTTATGCAAAAATAGCAAGCATACATCTTACTACTTTGAAGAACTTGAAACTGGAAAATTACATGCATCATGCCCTCAGAAGAAAAAAAAATATATATATATATTTATATATAAATATATATATAATATAAAATAATTATAAATAATTATAAAATATATAATATATTTATTATTATATATTATATATTATTTTTATTTATTTATTTATTTATTTATTTATTATTTATTATTTATTTATTTGTTATTTATATATATTTATTATTTATTTATTATTTATTTATTTGTATTTATTATATATTTATTATATATATTATATATAAAATAATTATAAAATATAAATAATTAAAAATAATTATAATTATAAAATAATTATAAAATAATTATAAAATAAATAATTATAAAAATAAATATAAATATATATAAATTTATATATAAAATATATATATATTAAGGTAGCTTCATTATAACAATTGTCTTTTAAAAAAAAATAAGGTTATTTATTTATTTTGAGAGAGACAAAGACAGCATGAGTGGAGGAGGGGAAGAGAGAGAGAAGGAGAGAGAAAATCCCAAGCAGGCTCCATGTCACCAGTGCAGGGCCCCACAGGGCTCAAATTTATAAAACAGTGAGATCATGACCTGAGCCAAAACCAAGAGTCAGACGCTTAACCAACTGAGCCCCTCAGGTACCCCAATAATAATTCCTTTACAAAGTATTTCACAGGACATGGAATAACTCAATCACCAGCATTTACAAACCTATCTGATAATTTTTGACACTCAGTTAAAAATTGGAACTTTTCATTCTTTCTTATTGCCACGTAGTACTCCATTGTGTATATAAACCACAATTTCTTTATCCATTCATCAGTTGATGGACATTTAGGCTCTTTCCACAATTTGGCTATTATTGAGAGTGTTTGGGATGAGCACTGGGTGTTGTATGGAAACCAATTTGACAATAAATTTCATACATTGAAAAAAAAATTGGAACTTTTATCCAACACTTAAAAAATGAAGTATCTTAGTGAGAAACACTTTTTTTTTTTCAGGGAAATACAAATTATTATTATTTTTTTTTATGAAATTTATTGTCAAATTGGTTTCCATACAACACCCAGTGCTCATCCCAAAAGGTGCCCTCCTCAATACCCATCACCCACCCTCTCCTCCCTCCCACCCCCCATCAACCCTCAGTTTGCTCTCAGTTCTCAACAGTCTCTTATGCTTTGGTTCTCTCCCACTCTAACACTTTTTATAGAACGTGCTTCAAATATTCAAAGAAGGAAAAGAGAAAGCCTCAAGTGGTAAAGTCTACTTTCTTCACAGGGCCTACCTGAATTGTGATTTCCATCTTTTTTGCAAGAGTTTATTTAATTAAACCTCACTGTTTTGACTTTTCACTTCCTTTTTTCTAAGTTTACTTATTTTTTAGTAATCTCTGCACCCAACGTAAAGATCCAACTGACAACTCCAAGATCGAGTTGCATACTCTTCAGACTGACCAGTCAGACACCCCTGACTTTTCACTTTCAATTAACTTTCTCTGCTAAGTGTGAACTCAAAGAACCTGGTTTTGCAGTTTCAACAAGAAAGTTTCTGCATGTCTATTTTGAAATAATGTAAACAAAAGCGCTATAGGTATCAAGTTACAGCTGAAAGAAGTGAATACTGAATTGGTTTGTTTTCTTCTGTTGGAATAAGGCACTTTAATTTGGCTAAAATAATCTCTCTCTCTCTCTCTCTCTCTCTCTCTCTCTCTCTGCTATTTAGAAATATGTATGTGTCGAGGTGCCTGGGTGGCTCAGTTGGTTGAGCATCTGACTCTTGGTTTTGGCTCAGGTCATGATCCCAGGGTTCTGGGATTGAGCCCCATGTTGGCTCCATGCTGAGCTTGCTTAAGATTTTCTCTTTTTCTCCTTCTGCCCTTCTCCCCTGCTCTATCTCTCTCTTTCTCTCTAATAAAAAAAATAGAAATATTCATGTGTTTACTGTTTTGATTCTAGGGTACATAAAATATAGTGCATTCAAAACTATAATGATGCTGTATCTAAATACCATTATAAAGATAATTTTATATGTGCAAATATGGACTTATTTCAGCATGGATTTCTTCCTAGCTTACCTTACACTGTATGCTATACATCAAGAAAACAAGACACTGCATTTTCTATACAAAAATTATTATTTGCAAATTGAGCTTTCTTTAGTTTTTGGAAATGTTAGTTGGAGGCTCTTACACCACACAGCTGTACTTCATAAGAAAAATATTTGATATGTTCATTCACAAGTTAAAGGATCATAAAAATCCTTCAAAAGCCACCAGTTTTATCTTAAAATGTAAAATAAATAAGTCCGGACCTTGTTATTTACACTTGCCAGGATCAAATGCACATAATCACATGGGTCTGAATTCTCACATAAAAATTTGAATCTCTTTCCTTTTTACTGATGCCATGAGAATCTATTCCTACAATGGTTTTTGACCCAGTGTATGCCATTCAGTGTTTTAGCAACATTGTTCAAGTTGATCTGAAATGTAGCTTATATTGTTGAAACATTCTGTAAGTTATACGCAATGATCATGGTAATTTAAGTCACACTTTATGTGACAAACATCTCAGAACAGTTTTAATGGAGAATAGGTATTAATGTGGTAAAGTGAAACACTTTCTCTAGGTAACCTTTTTCATTGCTTGCATGCCAGTATTTAAAATGGTGCAAAGTGACATTTAATTGCCTTAAAACCTTCACGCTTATGCAATCTGAGATTCTAAAGAAGGCTTACTTGTATTTTGACCCCATTTAAGAAAGTACTATTTTCCCTGCAGCTGTAGGGATAAATTGGCATCATCAGAATCCAAACCTCAGGAAAAGTTAAAGAATAGTTTGTCAGCAAATTTTAAAGGCATCAATGTATATGGATCATTTTTTTCCTCTGGGATGAATATATTGATACATACTACCTACTATGATACTGGGATTTAAGAACATCAAGACTAATATAATAAGAAAATAATCCATATGGACAAAAAAAATCCAATTAGTATGTGCCAGTTTGCAAACTGTGAGAAGATAATATATATA
>NW_024420362.1:1280087-1282449 GCF_014898765.1 Herpailurus yagouaroundi | reverse complement strand
TATATATATATATATATACTTTCTTTTAAATATTCTGAAACTTTACAACATTATACGCAACACTTCCTAAATCTCCAGGGATAGTTTGCAATATCATACTATGAATATTCAAGAATAAAAGTAATGCTTTGGCTCAAAAACATAATACCATACATAAAGCATTTCCTCAAAATAACAAACCAAAAGACATGGTTGATATGGTAATTAGAATGCTACAAAATTCTTTATAACCATTTAATTTTGGCATTTGAGAAAAAGGTATTCAAATACTTTAAAAATAACAGTGAATTTTTTAATACATATAATAGAGTTTGAGTAGTGCCTATGTTCAATAACTGAATTTAAAACTGTAGAAACTAAATAACAAATGAAGAATGGCTAGGATTGCCACTGGCATAATTAGAAGTAAATGCTGAGGGGCACCTGGGTGGCTCAGTCAGTTAAGTGTCTGACTTCGGCTCAGGTCATGATCTCACAGTTCATGAGTTCGAGCCCCGCATCGGGCTCTGTGCTGACAGCATGGAGCCTGAAGCCTGCTTCGGATTCTGTGTCTCCCTCTGTCTGCTTCTCCTCCACTCATGCTCTGTCTCTGTCTCTCTCTCTTTCCTTCAAAAATAAATTTAAAAAAAATTTACAATTTTTTTTTTAAAAAAGAAGTAAATGCTGAAGAAAAGAATGAGTTGTGTCAAGGGAGGCCATAGACTGAAAAGCATGTAGTCAAGTTTCCAGAAAAAAAAAAATTCTAATCTTGCAGTGCTCACCCTTATATGGCCAAAGTTGCTTTGGAAATGACAAGGAAGGATTGTGCAATATGATTCCATGTCAGAGAGCTGTGACAATAATATTCTGGGTTAAGCTAGCACACTCAAAATGCTTTCTTTCAAAATAGCACAATGTCTATGTAGTGTCCAATAAAACTGAGAAGCTGAAGTTATGGATATGAAATTACTTCAGATTAATAAATAATTCCCTTTGTTCTTTGTGTTTCCCAAAGTAAAATAAGAGTAGGTCTCAAAAAGCCTAGGAAGCACTGATATCCAGGAACAATGAGGCAGGGAAATGAAATAGAAGGGGCAGAATAATAATAATAATAATGATAAGCCAGAGATATTTTACCAGAGAGTCAGTGTGAGGACAAGTAGAAAAACATGGTACATTTCTAGTCTTGCCATCAGCAACAGCAGTAATTCTCACTGTTCCCCAACTTTGTGTTCCAAGAAAGATACTAAATCCTTTCACAAGTTTTCTTCAAACTCTGACAGTGAAAACAAAGCAGAGCATTTCCTTACACAGTTCGGGTAAGGATATGTAGCAACCCCGTATCTATTAAGAACTTTTATTTATTACAAAAAAATTTAATCTTTATTTTTGACAGAGACTGAGAGAGAGGGAGAGAGAGAGAGATTGGCGGGGCAGAGAGACAGGGAGACAGAATCCAAAGCAGGATCCAGCCTCTGAGCTGTCAGCCCAGAGCCCAGCCCAAGGCTGGGCTCAAACTCACCAACAGCAAGTTCATGATCTGAGCCTTCATTGGAGGCTTAACCGACTGAACCACCCAGGTGTCCCACTCTAAGAACTTTTAATTTTTTTAAGTTTATTTATTTTTGGCGTAGAGTGCAAGCATGAGTTGGGGAGGGGCAGAGAGTGAGGGAGACACAGAATCAGAAGCAGGCTCCAGGCTCCGAGATGCCAGCACAGAGCCCAATGCAGGGCTTGTACCCACAGACGGCGAGATCATGACATAAGCTGAAGTGGGACGCTTAACCAACCAAACCACCCAGGCACTCTATGCATTCTTTTAGAACAGAGTTTCAAAAAGTTTTTCTATAAAGGGCAAGTTTGTGAGCCACATGCTCTCTGCAATAACTACTCAACTCTGCCTTGTACCATGAAAGCAATCATAAATAACACATAGATCAATGGGCTGGTTGTGTTCAAATAAACTTTATTTACAAACACAGGTAGTGGGTCAGATTTATCTCTCATCTATCTATCTATCTATCTATCTATCTATTTCAATTGTTTTTTGTTTCACATTTAGGTCTATGACCCATCTTTGTTTGATTTTTGTGTATGGTGTGACATAGAATCAACGTCCTTTTTCTCCCATATGAATATGCAATTACTCTGACACCATTTATTAAAAAGATTACTGGGCACCTGGATAGCTCAGTCAGTTAAATGTCTGACTCTTGATTTTGGCTCTGGTCATGATCTCACAGTTGTGAGCTTGAGCCCAGTGATAGGGTCTGTGCTTAGCATACAGCCTATTTAAAACTCTCTCTCTCCCTCTCCTTCCCCCCTCCCCACTCATGCTCTCTCTCTCTCTCTCTCTCTCTCTCGAGAGAGAGAGAGAGAGAGA
>NW_024420362.1:1213743-1250087 GCF_014898765.1 Herpailurus yagouaroundi | reverse complement strand
CACTGGGTGTTGTATGGAAACCAATTTGACAATAAATTTCATATATAAATTAAAAAAAAAAAAAAAGAACACACAAGTCTCCATAAATCTTCAATCAAAGATATGGGAAATCTTAGACCAACAATAAAATCTCAAAAATATCTTTCAGGGTTTGTTTAGTGGTCACAAACTCCTTTAGTTTTTGTTTGTCTGGAAACTCTTTATTTCTCCTATTCTGAATGAAAGCCTCGCTTGATAGAATATTCTTGGCTGCAGAGTTTTCCCAATTAGCACTTGGAATATATCATACTAGTCTCTTCTGCCTTGCCAAGTTCTGTTGTGAAATCTCCAGCTAGCCTTATGGGTATTCCCTTGTAAGTTAGTTAAGGGCTTCTTTTGTCTTGTTGCTTTTAAGATTTTGTCTTTATCACTATATTCTGTAAAATTTAATTGCAGTATGTCTTTATATTGGCCAGCTTTGTTGATTTTGATGAGATTTCTCTCTCTGCCTCCTGGATCTGGATGTTTTTTCCCTTCCCCATATTAGGGAAGCTTTTTGCCATTATTTCTTGAAATAAATTTTCTGCCCCCTTTTCTCTCTACTTCTGGAAGTCCTATAATACAATTATTTATTATATTTGATGAAATCACTGAATTCCCTAATTGTTTTCTCATGTACCAAAATTGTTCTTTCTCTGTTTTGTTCAGCTTCATTGTTTTCCATTATTTTGTCTTCTAGGTCACTAATCCATTTGTATGCATTTTCCAGCCTGCTGATCACTGTGTCAAGCAAGTTTGCAATCTCATTTATTGCGCTCAACTCTGATTTCTTTTTAACTCTTATTTCTGTGGAAATTACCTCACTGATGTCTTCTTTTCTCAAGCTCAGTGAGTATCCTTATGACTGTTGCTTTAAATTATCCATCAAGCATGTTGCTTATATATGTTTTACTTAGATCTCTGGCTGTGGCCATTTCTTGTTCTTTCCTTTGGGATGAATTCCTCCATCCTGACGTTTTGTCTAAGTCTCTTCCTTCTTATCTGTGTTAGAAAAGCCAGGTGTGTCTCTTTCTCCTGAAAGTAATAGCCTTATGAAAAAGAGGCCATGTAGTGCCTAGAGCCTGGTGCTTAGGTAGTGTCTCTGGTATTTGCTACATGAGCTCTGTGGTTGTGTTTGGATGCTCTATCCTACAGGTCAGTCATCTGCAGAGGCTCTCTTTGCCTGCTGTAAGCAGCATTTGGTCCCTGGTCTGGATGTGGCAAGCTTTTACTAGGTATGCTTTGGTCTGCTTGTGAAATGAGACCTGGTAACAGCGTCATCAGAACTGAGGCCCTGCAGAACTCTTTGGTCTGGAGATGTGGTTTGGGCAGGAGCATATGTTGGTGTTCTGGTGGAGAAGCCCACTGCACTGAGATTGAGACAAGCTTGACTGAGAAAGGCAGTCCTTCTAGAGTACAGTGGTGGGGCTTGATATGTGAACATTTGGCAGCCAGTGTAGGTGCTGTTCTGTTTCCCACAGGTGGCTCTGTGTTTATGCTGATGTGTAGAGTAGGGAAATGGCACAGGCCAGCTCCCCTATTCCTGGTGAAGTGTTTCCATGAATACTACCTCCCAGGGATGCTCTTCAAGACTAGGGAATAATCTCCTGACTGTGTGTCTCAGATGTTTTCCAGAAGGCTATTTACATGTTGTCTGTCTCCAGGTTGTTTACCTCTGTTCTCTCCAGGCACAGAACAGTGACCTCAGGGCTCTGTCCTGTTGACCTTTAAAATATCAGGCTTTAAGCTCCACTGGTTGCAAGAACTCATGAAATTCAACTCCTCACGTTTTCCAAGCCTATGGCTTTGGGGAAATGTTCTCCTTGTGCATTCCCCTGTGTGCTCTTCTCTCTCTTCCCCCTTTCCATGACCATGGCTCCCTCCTATCCACAGCAGTCACAATCTGTTTCTCCCCTAAGCCACATTTTGGCACTTCCTACCTTCTTTTACATGGCCTCTTTGCTTCCTTTAGTTCTGGAGTTTGTTCTGTTAGTCTTGAGGCCAATTTCTTGGGTATTTAGAGTGATTGGATAGTTATTTAGTTGTATTAATTGGACAAGACGAGCCTATGGTCCTCCTAGTCCACTGCCATCTTAGGTCCCTTATATTAAGATAAAGTTCTACTGTAGATATTAATCTATCCCATGTTGCCACCTTACATCCAAGTGTCTGTTTTTGAGAGAGAGAGAGAGAGAGAGAGAGAGAGAGATAGAGAGAGAGAGAGAGAGAGAGAGAGAGAGAGAGCTTGTGAGTGGGGAAGGGACAGAAGGAGAGGGAGAGAGAGAATCTTAAGCAGTCTCCATGCCCAGTGTGGAGCCCAAAATGGGGCTCGATATCACGACTGTGAGATGATGACCTGAGCCAAAATAAAGAGTCAGATGCTTAACTGACCGAGCCACCCAGGCACCCCTTACATCCAAATGTCTTAAAGGAGTTGCCTAAATTTACATTTTCTCATTGCTATACTCCCACTAACCCGTCAATACACAGCAATTCGTCTTCCATACTAACCACTAAACTAAACCTGCTTTTCACTTATCACCTACTTCTTCATTGATAAGTCTGATGGATTCTCAGTTCTCATCTTCTTTTATTTCTTAACAGCATTTTTCACTCTTATCTACCTCCAAATTTCAAGATCTCTATCCCATCACTTCAATGTCTGTGTTTTCCTATATTTCCATTTATCTCCCTATGTCTATTCTTTCCCAGTATCCTCAAGAGCTCATTTTCCCCTACCCAGATATTTTCATTACTCTGTACTAACTCCTCATCTCTTGCATTATGCATTCTGCCTGTTTGATCTCACTCAGTTTTGTGGTCGACCATTACCACCTATGAGCTGATGACTCCAAAATCTATAACTAATTTATTTATTAAAAAAACCCAAGCAGTAAATATTGACATCCCAGATCTCTTTTCTTATTGCCGGACACATGCATCTTACTGTTCACAATAGAATTAATCCTCCTAATCATCAAACCTGATCTTTCCCATACTGTGCTCTTTATATTGCCCTGTATCCAGTTGCCGAAACACAAAATTTTTGTTTTAGCCTTAATTTCTGCTGCTTTTTTAATTCCCACCCTCAAACACCTGCCTATCCCTATTGATTTTACCTCTAAATGAGGTAAGAGAAGGAACTATGTAAATAAATAGGAGAAGGAACAGGAACAGGAGAAGGAACAGAACTATGTAAATAAATAGGAGAAGGAACACTCCAGGAACAGGAGACAGGAAGGTTGTTTTCAAGGGACAACAATGTAGTCAGTGTATCTGAAACAGTTTGTCTGGGATGTTACAAGGGAAAAACTATAGGGGGTTAAATCAGAGGTAGTAGAGTACCTCTCACTTAAAGTCTTTGCTCAAATGTCATCTTATCAGAGAGGCCTTCCCTGACAATTGTCTATAAATTAAGAATCTGTACATTTGCACTCTGCATTTCCCCACATACTACTTTATATTATCCATACCATGTATCATATCTATTGATTATCATTGCTTATTTACTTTCCATCTCCCCTATACATTGTTATTTCCAAGAGGCCACATATCCTGTTTATCTCATTTACTTATGTGCCTCTAGTACCCAGAAAAGTTCATAGAGAACTTAGTAGGATCTCAATAATTGTTGACTGAATGATTATGTAAAAAATTCTTGGAGCATAGTAGATGCTCAATAAATTATAGCATTATTATAATTATTATGATTGTTATTGATGAATTATTACGATTATTATTGATGAATTATTAAAATACTTTGAAAAAACACCATGTAAATGACAAACAAGGAAATGACAAGCATAACGTGTGTAATTAAGTAGAGGTAAATCAGGATGAGAAAACCTATTGTATCCAACAGAGCTCCCCATGACACAGGTACATCTCTGGTGTCCATCTCACACAAGCATAGGGCAATAGTTTGTTGCTGGAAACTGGGAAATCCAGTAATATTAAAAATATTCCTTGGTTCTTTGCTAAGGTGTCTGTGGAACAATCTTCTCACCTGGAAGTAACTCTAATGATACTATTAACAACAAAAGGAAGAGAAACTTCTCATTGCAACCTCTTTTTCCAACTTGGAATATCTAACTGGTGGCTGTTTGGTTCCAAACTTGTCAGTAGCCCTTGGTCCAGTACCTCTCATCATGACTACCTTTGAGGCTGTGCCAGCTTTTAATAGTGGCTCAGCACATTAACTGCTTCAAAGCAAACCCTTATTACTTTGTAAGGAGGGACATAAAATAGATTAATTTAAAACAAAGTTAATTTCCTCAGGAAACATATTTCAGCAAAGACATTTTCTAAATTTAAAAATACATATTATAGGAAAATCAGTTTGTCTTTCTGGTAAAATTAATAGTTGATACCTTCTCTAAAGAAACAACCATGGGTAACAGTAAATGGCTAAGTCAAATGTGCAGTAGTTGGTTCCCCAAAATCTTAGGATTATTAGGGACATTAATAAAGTGGAAGGAAATCCTATTACTAGAAGCAATATATTCCTTTTACACTTGGGATCTAAACCTTAGCTTTGAGTAGTGCACCATATATGAAGTTGAGAAGGGGTCAGAATAAAAATCATACTAGTGGTGTTAAGTTGCTGTGTATATACTAAAATCAGCAACAAAATTAAAACAGTATGTATTTTTTGAAATTACTTAACACTAAAGGACAGAAAGGATTTGTCATTTAAGTACAACTTAGAATTTAAAACCTGGACTTACATTTTATTATATTTTTACATTTTTATATAAATTCCAGTTAGCTAACATACAGTATAATATTAGTTTTAGGTGTACAATATAATGATGCAACACTACCATACAACATCCAGTGATCATCACAAGTGCACCCATTAATTCTCATCACTTATTTAAACCATACTCCCACCCACCTCTCTTGTGGTAACCATCAGATTATTGTCTATAATTGAGAGTCTGTTTCTTGATTTGTCTCTTTCTCTTTTTTCCCTTTACTCTTGTTTCTTTCTTGAATTCCACATTAGTGAAATCATATGGTATTTTTCTTTCTCTAACTGACTTATTTCACTTAGTTAATACTCTAGATCCATCCATGTCTTTGCAAATGGCAATATTTCATTCTTTTTACGGCTAATATTCCATTGCATATATATACCACATCTTCTTTATCCATTCATCATCTGATGATCACTTAGGCTGTGTCCAAGTGTGGCTATTGTTTATACTGCTATAAACATCAGGGTGTATGTATCCCTTTGAATTAGTATTTTTGTATTCTTTAGGTAAATAACTAGTGGAAAATTGGTGAATCATAGTGTAGTTCCATTTTTAACTTGGTGAGGAACCTCCGTACTCTTTTCCATAGTGGCTGCACCAGTTTACATTCCTACTAACAGAACAAGAGAGTTCCCCTTTCTATACATCCTTGCCAACACCTGTTGTTTCTTGTGTTTTTTATTTTAGCCATTCTGACATGTGTGAAGTGATACCTCATTGTAGTTTTAAATTTATTTCCCTGATAATAACCGATATGGAGAATATCTTCATGTGTCTGTTGGCAATATACATCTCTTCTTTAGAAAAATATCTATTAACGTCTTCTGCCCATTTTTTGAATGGATTATTTGTTTTGGGGGTGTAGAGTTTCATAAATTCTACATATTTTTGGATCCTAACCCTTTATCAGATATGTCATTTGCAAATATCTTCTGTTATTCTATAGATTACTTTTTAGTTTTGTTGATTATTTCCTTCACTGTGCAGAAGTTTTTTATTTTGATGAAGTCTGAATAGCTTATTTTTGTTTCCCTTGCCTCAGGAGGCAGACAAAGAATTTGTTATGGCTGAAGGCAACAAAGTTAATGCCTATGTTATCCTATAGTATTTTCATGGGTTTTGTCTCACATTTAGGTTTTTCATCCATTTTGAATTTTTGTGTGTGTGTGGTGTAAAAAAAAATGATCCAGTCTCATTCTTTTTCATGATGCTGTCCAGTTTTCCCAACACCATTTTTTTGAAGAGACTGGTTTTTACCCTTGGATAGTTTTTCCTGCTTGGTCCAACATTAATTGACCATGTAGCTGTAGGTTCATTTCTGTTTTCTATTCTGTTCTATTGATCTGGGTGTCTATGTTTGTGCCAGCACTATACTGTCTTGATAACTACAGCTTTGTAATATAACTTGAAGTCTAGAATTGTGATGCCTCCAGCTTTGCTTTACTTATTCAAGGTTGCTTTGGCTATTCAGGGTCTTTTGTAGTTACATACAAATTTTATGATTGTTGTTCTGGTTCTGTGAAAACTGCAAGTGGTATTTTGATAAGGATTGCATTAGATGTATACATTGCTTTGGGTAGTATAGACATTTGACATATTTCCTCTTCCAATCCATGAGCATGGGATACCTTTACAATTATTTTGTGTCATATTCAATTGTCTTCATCAGTGTTTTATAGTTTTCAGAGTACAGGCCTTTCACTTCTTTGGTTAGGTTTATTCATAGGTATCTTATTGTTGTGAAATCACAAATGGAATTGATTCTTTGATTTCTCTTTCTGTTGTTTAATTAGTGATACACAGATTTGCAAGATTTCTGTATGTTGATTTTGTATCTTGTGACTTTACTGAATTTGTGTATCAGTTCTAGCAGGTTTTTGGTGGAGTCTTTATGGTTTTCTATATAGAGTATCATGTCCTCTGCAAATAGTGAAAGTTTTACTTCTTTCCTGCCAATTTGGATGCCTTTTATTTATTTTTGTTTTCTTAATTCTGTGGCTAGGACTTCCAGTAGTATGTTGAATAAAAGTGGTAAGAATAGATATCCCTGTTTTGTTCCTGACCATAGAGGAAACACTTTTTTTTCCCCATTGAGGAGATACTTGTTGTGGGTTTTTCATAGATGACCTTTATTATGTTGAGGTATGTTCCCTCCAAACCCACTGTATTGAGGGGTTTTGTCACGAATGGATGTTTCACTTTGTCAAATGCTTTTTGTACAACTATTATAATGATCATATGGTTCCTATTCTTTCCTTATTAATGTCATGTATCATGTTGATTGATTTGCAAATATTGAACCCCACTTGCAATCATGGTGAATGATATTTTAAATTTATTGTTGGATTTGGTTTGATAGTAATTTGTTGATGATTTTTGTATCTGTGTTCATCAGAGATATTGGCTTGTAGTTTTCTTTTTTTGTGATGTCTTTATCTGGTTTTGGTATAGGGTAATGCTGGCTTCATAGAATGAGTTTGGAGTTTTCTTTCATTGTAATTTTTTTGAAATAGTTTGAAAAGAATTGTATTAATTCTTTTTAAAATATTTGTTAGAATTCTCCTGTGAATCTGTCTGCTCCTGGACTGATGTTTGTTGGAAGTTTTCTGATTACTGATTCTATCTCTTTATTGGGTCTATTCACATTGCATATTTCTTTCTGTCTCAGTTTTATTAATTTATATGTTTCTAGGAATTTATCCATTTCTTCCAGATTGCCCAATTTGTTGGCATATAGTTTTTTATAATATTCTTTTATAATTATTTTTATTTCTGTAGTGTTTGTTTGTATGTCTTCTCTCTCACTTGTCATTTTATTTATTTGCATCTTTTCTCTTTTCTTTTTGATAAGTATGGCTTAAGGTTTATCTATTTTATTGATTTTTTGAAAGAACCAGCTCTTGGTTGCAGTGATCTTTCTATTGTTTTTTTTAGTTTCTATATCATTTATTTTTGCTCTAATCTTTATTATTTCCCCCCTTCTACTGGCTTTAGACTTCATTTTATTGTTCTTTTTTAGCTCGTTTTTAGTTATAATGTTCAATTGTTTATTTGAGATTTTTCTTGCTTCTTGAGTTAGGCCTGTATTGCTATATACTTCCCTCTTAGGATTGCTCTTGTTGCATCCCTAAGGTTTTGGACCATTGTGTTTCATTTTCATTTGTTTCCATGTATTTTTACATTTCTTCTTGTATTTCCTGGGTGACCCATTCATTGTTTAGTAGTATGTTATTTATACTCCATATATTTGTGGTCTCTCCATACTTTTTCTTGTGATTTATTTCTAGCTTCATACCATTGTGGTCAGAAAAGTTACATGTTATGACTTCAATCTTTTCTTATTTGTTGAAGCCCACTTTGTGACCTAGTATGTGATCTATTCTGGAGAATGCCCCATTTTCATTTGAAAAGAATTGTATTCTGCTATTTTAGGATGGAATGCTCTGAACATATTTGTTAAATCCATTTTGTCCAGCATGTCATTGAAAACCATTGTTTCCTTGTTTATTTTTCTGTTTAGATGACCTGTCCATTGTTGTAAGTGGAGTGGTAAAGTCCCTGCTATTATTGTATTATTATTGATTAGTTCCTTTATTTTGTTATTATTTTTTTATATTTAGGTGCTTCCATGTTTGATGCATAAATATTTACAATTGTTAGTTCTTCTGGTGTGATTATCTCCTTTATTATTATATAGTAAACTTTTTTGTCTCTTATTACAAACTTTGTTTTAAAGTCTAGCTCATCTGAAATAAGCATTATTACTCTGGCTTTATTTTCACATCCATTTGTATGATAAATATTTCCCCATCACTTCAATGTCAATCTGAGGTGCTTTAGGTCTAAAATGAGTCCTTGGTAGCCAGCATAGAGATGAGTCTCATTTTTTATCCATTCTGAAATCCTATGTCTTTTTATTGGAGCTTTTAGTTTATTTAAATTTAGAGTAATTACTGATAGGTATGGATTTTTTCCACCTTATTACTTCTTTTGTGGTTGTTTCTGGAGATTTCTCGGATATTTTCTTATCTTTTTCTTTCTTGGTTTGCTGATTTTATTTAGTGATATATTTAGATTTATTTCACATTATTTCTTTAATATTTATTTTTTGTTTTTGATAAATGGTTACCATTAGGTTTGTATATAATCTCTACTGCAAATAACAATCTGTATTAAGTTGATGTTCATTTAAGATTCAACACATTCTTTTCTCCTCTCTTCCCCACTTTTTAGGTATATACACTATATTTTATGCCCTTTTTTGTGAGTTATTTGACTGATTTTTTACAGAAACACTCATATACAGTGTTTCTGTGTTTTCTGCCTTTATAGTGCCACTTTTGGTCTCTCCTTTCCACTCAGAATCCCCGTTAATAGTTCTTGCAAGGCTGGTTTAGTGGTCATAAACCCTTTTAGTTTTTTGTTTTGTCTTATTTTATTAGTTTTTGTTTGTTCATTTTGCTTTCTTCTGTTTTGTTTTTGGTCTGGGAAATTCTTTCTCTCTCCTATTCAGAATGATAGACTTGCTGGGTAGAGTATTCTTGGCTGCAGATTTTACCTATTCAACACTTTGTATCATGCCACTCCCTTCTGTCTTGCCAAATTTCTTTTGGAAACTCCTGTTAGTCTTATGGGTTTTCCTTCATAAGTTAAAAAATTTATTTAATCTTGCTGCTTTTAAGATTTTTCCTTTATCACTAGATCTTGCAGATTTCATTATAATATGTCTTGGGTAGACCTACTTTAGTTGATTTTGATGAGAGATATCTGTGCCTCTTAGATCTCTATGTATGTTTCTTTCCCCAGATTAGGGAAGGTTTTGGTATTATTTCTTGAAATAAATTGTATGCCCATTTTTATGTTGCCTTCTTCTTCCGGGACTCCTACAATATGAATGTTATTATATTTCTTGGAGTCACTTAGTTCCCTAAGTCTTCTTATTTTGCATAATTCTTTTTTCTCTTTTATTCAGCATCATAGGTTTCCATCACGTTTTCTTCTAAGTCATTAATTCATTCCTCTGCTTCTTCCAGCCCACTGTTCATTGCATGGAGCTCAATATTTATGCATCTCATTTATTGCACTTTTCATCTCTGATTCATTCCTCTTTTTATCTCTGTATTAATGGTGTCACTGATGTCTTCCATTCGTTTCTCAAGCCTAGTGAGTATTCTTAGATCATTACTTCAATTATCCATAAGGAATGTTACTTATATGTGTTTCACTTAGATCTCTGGGTGTGACCATTTCCTCTTTTTCATTTAGGATGAATTCCTCCACCTGGGCATTTGTCTAAGTCTCTGCCTTCTTCTCTCTGTTATAAAAGTCAGTTATGTCTCCTGCTCCTGAAAGTAATGGTTTTAGGAAGAAGAGGTAATGTAGTGCCCAGGTCCTGGCACTTCAGGGTGTACCTGCAATGTCTGTTTCATGAACACTGCTTCTGTGTTCTGGCTGCTCTATCTTTTAGTCTAGTCATCGGCAGAGTCTCTCCTAACGTGTTGCAGGGAGTGTTTGGTCACTGGCCTGAATGTGGTGATTTTTAACTAGGTGTGTTTAGGTTGGCTTGTAAAATGAGAGCTGGCACCAACTCCATCAGAACTAAAACCCTGCAAAATTCTCTGTTCCAGAGACGCGGTTTGGGCACAGGTTTATGCTGAAGTTCTGTGGGAGAAGCCTGCCTCTATGGTTCTGAGGTGAGCATGACTTAGAAGGGCAGTTCTATTAGTTCACAGGGTTGTGGTTATTGGTGTAAACAAGTTAGGCAGCCAGCGTTACACTGTGCTGCTTCCCTTAGGTGGCTCTGTGTGTATGCTGAGTTGTGGGGGAGGTAAATGGCACCATCAAGCTCCTTTGTCCCTAGAGAGGTATCTTTGTAAATGCTCCCTCCCAGGAACACACTATGAGAAGAGCAAATATTCTCCCCAGTGTGTGCCCAGGTTTTCTTCATATTGCTGTTCCAAGTTGTGTGACCCCAGGTTGTTTCCCTGCCTTCTGCCAAGAACAGCACAGTGTCTTCTATGCTTTATCCCACACAAGCCAGCTGACTTTAAAAACTCCAGGCTTTAAGCACTACTTGTTGCAAGAACTCATGAATTTCAGCCCCTTTCGTTTTTCAAGCCAATGGCTTTGGAGACCTTTTTGTGTGCTCCTCTCTCTCTTGACCTTCCTTACAAGCATAGCTCCCTCCCCTCTATAGAAGCCAGTGTTTATTTCCCTCCTAAACCATGTCTCTGCGCTTCCTATCTTCTTTGATGTGGTCTTTTCTTTCCCTTTGGTTGTGAAGTTTGTTCTATCAGACTTCAGGTAGATTTTTGGGACATTTAGGATGACTTTTAGTCATATAGTTGTATTTGTGGAATGAGGTGAGCCTAGTGTCCTCACACTGCTGTCATCTACTTGGCTTTCAGAAACTGGGGTTAAATTTTAAAGTATCAGCGCCAGAAGCTTATACTGGAGCAGGAGTTAAAGGGTGTAAACCTAAGTGCCAGGCTTAAAGTAAACGTGGAAGTGAGAAAACATAGGAGATGTAGGGATCCAGACACTTTCCCAATACTAAAGACTAAAAGCAAAGCCTTTAGATAGAAGAGAGATCCCTCATTTCATCCCTTGCCAATTTGCTAAAATCAGCTCATTTCTTTATTTAAATAAAAGTATTTCAAAAGAGAGTTATAAGTAGCAGATTGTTATCACTTGTTATTAATAGAAGTGTCCATACAATTAATACAGTATGGATTAAACAATATTATTAAATTCCAATTAGATAATGCTGCTAGTTCTAGTCTCTTAACTCAAAGATCATTTTGTCTTTTTTTTTAAAGGGACATTTGCAAAAGTTTGAGAGTTGCTCGTGACCAACTTGCCCCAAAGTAGAAATTTCTTATTAAAGTAATCAGAACTAAATGAGCATTGAAAAGAGATTAACCTTCTCATAATAAATCACATATCATGTGCCTTTGTCCTATCAGTAATATGTGTTCCATGCTTAGAAAAATTTAAGTTAAATAAACAATAGTTTGGATGTCATAGTCTAATATGAACTAACGGTAAGAAGGAAGCACAAAGCAAGAGTAAAAAAATAGGATGAAGAGTCAAGCACTTGTATATGTACAATAATTGGAAATATGAGGCAGCAACCTGTGTATTTATAGTAACTAAAGATATCGTATATTCACAGTAACTGAAAATACATATGAAGGTATGTATCAGTCAGTTTGAGGTTATAACAAAGCAAAAAAATATCTCATTGTTTTAACAACCAAAAAGTTTTTGTTATTATTGTTGTTTTTATTTCCTGTCAGTGACTGTGGGTCAGCTCTGGCTCTGCAATTTGTATATTTTCTTTTGCAATATTAGCTGAAGGAGGAGTCCCTATTTCAGTCTCTTAAAGCTTCAGCTAAGATGTTGCACATCTTCATTCATATTTTACTGACTAAAAGTGTCACATGGTCAAGGTGCAAATCAATAAGACAGGGTATATACTCCACATGAAAACACTGCAAGTCACGAGGCCGCATCTCCTCTTGTGGAGAGAGTGGATAATTGTGAACAATGCTGTCTATTATAAGGGCCATGCTAGCAAAGACCAGGGACAAATATAACTATCAGTACCATTGAGTGTTTCCCATGTACCTACCCATTTCTAAATGATTTATGTGCATTTTTCTCATTGAGTCCCTTCAACAGCCCTATGAAGAGGTAATTGTTATCTAAGGAGAGAGCTGTATCTCTCCTCAGAGGCTGGTGGGTTGGAGTATATGTGATAGGTATTCATGGTGCAACAAGTTAAAAAAGCAGCAATTATATAAGGTTACTAGCTAAAGAGACAGCCTTGTAGTTTCAAGACGTGGAACACAAAACAGAAATTACGTAAGGATGAATTATGAAGGGTACATGAGGCAAAATACTAAACTTAGGGGATATTTGGGGGCAGGAAGTTGGTTAAGTGAGGGATTCATGACATAACAATTTGGCTATAACAAGGATTTTGGTTTGGCTACAGGATAATGAGACCTAGGATACATGATTTAGATTTTTTTTAATCGATTTCCCTTCAAAATATTATGTTCCATTTTTTTCAATATAAGAAGTTTATTGTCAAATTGGTTTCCATAAAACACCCAGTGCTCATCCCAAAAGGTGCCCTCCTCAATACCCATCACCTACCCTCCCCTCCCACCCACCGCCCTTCAACCCTCAGTTTGTTCTCAGGTTTTAAGAGTCTCTTACGCTTTGTCTCTCTTCCACTCTAACTTCTTTTTTATTTTTTTCTTCCCCTCCCCCATGGGTTTCTGTTAAGTTTCTCAGGATCTACCTAAGAGTGAAAACATATGGTATCTGTCTTTCTCTGGATGGCTTATTTCACTTAGCATAACACTCTCCACTTCCATCCATGTTGCTACAAAGGGCCATATTTCATTCTTTCTCATTGCCACGTAGTACTCCATTGTGTATATAAACCACAATTTCTTTATCCATTCATCAGTTGATGGACATTTAGGCTCTTTCCATAATTTGGCTATTGTTGAGAGTGCTGCTATAAACATTGGGGTACAAGTGCCCCTATGCATCAGTACTCCTGTATCCCTTGGGTAAATTCCTAGCAGTGCTATTACTCCTTCATAGGGTAGGTCTATTTTTAATTTTTTGAGGAATCTCCACACTGTTTTCCAGAGTGGCTGCATCAGTTTGCATTCCCGCCAACAGTGCAAGAGGGTTCCCGTTTGTCCACATCCTCTCCAGCATCTATAGTCCCTGATTTGATCATTTTGGCCACTCTGACTGGCGTGAGGTGATATCTGAGTGTGGTTTTGATATGTATTTCCCTGATGAGGAGCGACGTTGAGCATCTTTTCATGTGCCTGCTGGCCATCCGGATGTCTTCTTTAGAGAAGTGTCTATTCATGTTTTCTGCCCATTTCTTCACTGGGTTATTTGCTTTTCGGGTGTGGAGTTTGGTGAGCTCTTTATAGATTTTGCATACTAGCCTTTTGTCCAATATGTCATTTGCAAATATCTTTTCCCATTCCGTTGGTTGTCTTTTAGTTTTGTTGGTTGTTTCCTTTGCTGTGCATAAGCTTTTTATCTTCATAAGGTCCCAGTAGTTCATTTTTGCTTTTAATTCCCTTGCCTTTGGGGATGTGTCAAGTAAGAGATTGCTACGGCTGAGGCCAGAGAGGTCTTTTCCTGCTTTCTCCTCTAGGGTTTTGATGGTTTCCTGCTCACATTCAGATCCTTTATCCATTTTGAGTTTATTTTTGTGAGTGGTGTGAGAAAGTGGTCTAGTTTCAATCTTCTGCCTGTTGCTGTCAAGTTCTCCCAGCACCATTTGTGAAAGAGACTGTCTTTTTTCCATTGGATGTTCTTTCCTGCTTTGTCAAAGATGAGTTGGCCATACGTTTGTGGGTCTACTTCTGGGGTTTCTATTCTATTCCATTGGTCTATGTGTCTGTTTTTGTGCCAATACCATGCTGTCTTGATGATGACAGCTTTGTAGTAGAGGCTAAAGTTTGGGATTGTGATGGCTCCTGCTTTGGTCTTCTTCTTCAAAATTGCTTTGGCGATTCGGGGCCTTTTGTGATTCCATATAAATTTTAGGATTGCTTGTTCTAGATTAGAGATGAATGCTGTTGCAATTTTCATTGGGATTGCATTGAATGTGTAGGTAGCTTTGGGTAGTATTGACATTTTAACAATATTTATTCTTCCAATCCATGAGCAGGGAATGTTTTTCCATTTCTTTAAATCTTCTTCAATTACCTTCATAAGCTTTCTATAGTTTTCAGCATAAAGATCTTTTACATCTTTCATTAGATTACTCCTAGGTATTTTATGCTTCTTGGTGCAATTATGAATGATATCAGTTTCTTTATGTGTCTTTCTGTGTCTTCATTATTAGTGTATAAGAATGCAACTGATTTCTGTACATTGATATTGTATCCTGCAACATTGCTAAATTCATTTATCAGTTCTAGCAGACTTCTGGTGGGGTCTATCGTATTTTCCATGTATAATATCATGTCATATGCAAAAAGTGAAAGCTTGACTTCATCTTTGCCAATTTTGATGCATTTGATTTCCTTTTGTTGTCTGATTGCTGATGCTAGGACTTCCAACACTATGTTGAACAACAGCGGTGAGAGTGGACATCCCTGTCGTGTTCCTGATCTCAGCGGGAAAGCTCTCAGTTTTTCCTCATTGAGGATGATGTTAGCTGTGGGCTTTTCATAAATGGCTTTTATGATCTTTAAGTATGTTCCTTCTATCCCGACTTTCTCGAAGGTTTTTATTAACAAAGGGTGCTGAATTTTGTCAAAGGCCTTTTCTGTGTCGATTGACAGGATCATATGGTTCTTATCTTTTCTTTTCTTAATGTGATGTATCAAATTGATTGATTTGTCAATGTTGAACCAGCCCTGCATCCCAGGAATGAATCCCACTTTATCATGGTGAATAATTCTTTTTATATGCTGTTGAATTCGATTTGTTAGTATCTTTTTGAGAATTTTGCATCCATATTCATTGAGGATATTGGTCTTTAGTTATCTTTTTTTATTGGGTCTCTATCTGGTTTAGGAATCAAAGTAATCCTGGCTTCCTAGAATGAGTCTGGAAGTTTTCCTTCCCTTTCTATTTTTTGGAATACCTTGAGAAGGATAGGTATTATCTCTGCTTTAAACGTCTGGTAGAACTCCCCTGGGAAGCCATCTGGTCCTGGACTCTTATTTGTTGGGAAATTTTTAATGACTGATTCAATTTCTTCGCTGGTTATGGATCTGTTCAAGCTTTCTATTTCCTCCTGATTGAACTTTGGAAGCATGTGGGTGTTCAGGAATTTGTCCATTTCTTCCAGGTTGTCCAATTTGTTGGCATGTAATTTTTCATAGTATTCCCTGATAATTGCTCATATTTCTGAGTGATTGGTTGTAATAATTCCATTTTCATTCATAATTTTATCTATTTGGGTCATCTCCCTATTCTTTTTGAGAAGCCTGGCTAGAGGTTTATCAATTTTGTTTATTTTTTCCAAAAACCAACTCTTGGTTTCGTTGATCTGCTCTACAGTTTTTTTAGATTCTATATTGTTTATTTCTGCTCTGATCGTTATTATTTCTTTTCTTCTGCTGGATTTAGGCTGTCTTTGCTGTTCTACTTCTATTTCCTTTAGGTGTGCTGTTAGATTTTGTATTTGGGGTTCTCCTTGTTTCTTGAGATAGGCCTGGATTGCAATGTATTTTCCTCTCAGGATTGCCTTCGCTGCATCCCAAAGCGTTTGGATTGTTGTATTTTCATTTTCATTTGTTTCCATATATTTTTTAATTTCTTCTCTATTTGCCTGGTTGACCCATTCATTCTGTAGTAGAGTGTTCTTTAACCTCCGTACTTTTGGAGGCTTTCCAGACTTTTTCCTGTGGTTGATTTCAAGCTTCATGACATTGTGGTCTGAAAGTATGCATGGTATAATTTCAATTCTTGTATACTTATGAAGGGCTGTTTTGTGATCCAGTATGTGATCTATCTTGGAGAATGTTCCATATGCACTCGAGAAGGAAGAATATTCTGTTGCTTTGGGATGCAGAGTTCTAAATGTATCTGTCAAGTCCATTTGATGCAATGTATCATTCAGGGCCCTTGTTTCCTTATTGACCGTGTGTCTAGATGATCTATCCATTTCTGTAAGTGGAGTGTTAAAGTCCCCTGCAATTACCACATTCTTATCAATAAGGTTGCTTATGTTTGTGAGTAATTGTTTTATATATTTGGGGGCTCCTGAATACGGAGCCCCATTTATAATTGTTAGCTCTTCCAGATGGATAGACCCTGCGATTTTATATAATGCCCTTCTTCATCTCTTGTTACAGCCTTTAATTTAAAGTCTAGTTTGTCTGATATAAGTATGGTTACTCCAGCTTTCGACTTCCAGTGGCATGATAAATAGTTCTCCATCCCCTCACTCTCAATCTGAAGGTGTCCTCAGGTCTAAAATGCGTCTCGTGCAGACAGCAAATAGATGGGTCTTGTTTTTTTTTATCCATTCTGATATCCTATGTCTTTTCGTTGGCGCATTTAGTCCATTTACATTCAGTGTCATTATAGAAAGTTATGGGTTTAGAGTCATTGTGATGTCTGTAGGTTTCATGCTTGTAGCAATGTCTGTGGTACTTTGTCTCACCGGATCCCCCTTAGGATCTCTTGTAGGGCTGGTTTAGTGGTGGCAAATTCCTTCAGTTTTTGTTTGTTTGGGAAGACCTTTATCTCTCCTTCTATTCTAAGTGACAGACTTGCTGGATAAAGGATTCTTGGCTGCATATTTTTTCTGTTCATCACATTGAAGATCTCCTGCCATGCCTTTCTGGCCTGCCAAGTTTCAGTAGAGAGATCGGTCACGAGTCTTATAGGTCTCCCTTTATATGCTAGAGCACATTTATCTCTAGGTGCTTTCAGAATTTTCTCTTTATCCTTGTACTTTGCCAGTTTCACTATGATATGTCCTTCAGAAGATCGATTCAAGTTCCGTCTGAAGGGAGTTCTCTGTGCCTCTTGGATTTCAATGCCTTTTCCTTCCCCAGTTCCAGGAAGTTCTTAGCTATTATTTCTTCAAGTACACCTTCAGCACCTTTCTGTCTCTCTTCCTCCTCTGGAATCCCAATTATGCATATATTATTTCTCTTTAGTGCATCACTTAGTTCTCTACTTTTCCCCTCATACTCCTGGATTTTTTTTATCTCTCTTTTTCTCAGCTTCTTCTTTTTCCATAATTTTATCTTCTAGTTCACCTCTTCTCTCCTCTGCCTCTTCAATCCGAGCCGTAGTTGTCTCCATTTTATTTTGCAACTCGTTGATAGCATTTTTTAGCTCCTCCTGGCTGTTCCTTAGTCCCTTGATCTCTGTAGCAAGAGATTCTCTGCTGTCCTTTATACTGTTTTCAAGCCCAGTGATTAATTTTATGACTATTATTCTAAATTCACTTTCTGTTATGTTGTTGAAATCATTTTTGATTAGTTCGTTAGCTGTTGTTATTTCCTGGATGTTTCTCTGAGGGGAATTCTTCAGTTTAGTCATTTTGGATAGTCCTTGGAGTGGTGCAGGACTGAGGAGCAGTTCCCCTGTGCTGTCTTGAATAACTGGAGTTGGTGGGCGGATCCGCAGTCAGACCTGATGTCTGCCCCCAGCCCACCGCTGCGGCCACAGTCAGACTGGTGCGTGCCTTCTCTTCCCCTCTCCTAGGGGCGGGATTCACTGTGGGGTGGCGTAGCCCATCTGGGCTACTTGCATACTGCCAGGCTTGTGGTGCTGGGGATCTGGTGTATTAGCTGGGGTGGATCAGCAAGGTGCACAGGGGCGGGAGGGGCAAGCTCAGCTTTCTTTTCCTTTGGAGATCCGCTTCAGGAGGGGCCCTGTGGCAGCAGGATGGAGTCAGACCGCAGGAGGGATGGATCCGCAGAAGCACAGCCTTGGGTGTTTGCGTGTTTGAAGCAAGTTCCTTGCAGGAACTTGTTCCCTTTGGGATTTTGGCTGGGGGATGTGCGAGGGAGATGGTGCTGGCAAGCACCTTTGTTCCCCACCAAGCTGAGCTCTGTCATCTGGGGCTCAACTTTCCCTCCCTTTGTCCTCCAGCCCTCCGGTTCTCTGAGCAGAGCTGTTAGCTTATAACCTTCCAGATGTCAAGTCCTGCTTGCTGTTGGAACACACTCCGTCCAGCCCCTCTGCTTTTGCAAGCCAGACTCGGGAGCTCTGCTCAGCCGGCAGGCCACCCCTCCGCCCCGGCTCCGTCCCCCCAATCCGTGGAGTGGGCACCACCTCTCCACCCTTCCTACACTCTTCCGTGGGTATCTCGTCTGCATTTGGCTCTGGAGATTCCATTCTGCTAGTCTTCTGGTGGTTTTCTGGGTTATTTAGGCAGGTGTAGGTGGAATCTAAGTGATCAGCAGGATGGGCGGTGAGCCTAGCATCCTCCTACGCTGCCATCTTCCTTATGTTCCATTTTAAGAAAAATCTCAGATTAACTTTTTCATTTTATCTTTTCCATTTTACTTTAAAAAAGTAGTTTATCCAGCAACACATGATAAAGGAGGAAGTTATCTCAGAATAAAAGACCATGAAATTAAACAAATTAAGCTTTGTTTAAACCTGAATATTTTATTTATTTATTTTTTTCATTTTCCATGTACCAATAAAAACAGAACCATGATAATCAGTAGTCTACAGTATCTTGGAATTATTGCTGTAAGTTCTATACCTTTATTATTAAGACCACAGAAAACTATGCTTCAATGACTTTACTTTCTCCTACAGTTACCTTCACAGGATTGCCTTAGTATATTGCCCCATTAGATTTCATTAAAAATTATGAAATATTCTGCATCTTCCTTAAAAGTATTCATTTTTCATTCCACCACTCAATGAATTACATGATAGAATTTAGCACTATGGGAGACTATCTTTCCTGAGGAAGTGATATGGATTTGATATAGGTCCTACTTTGCATAATTTTGTTTTTTTTTTTTTTTTTTTTGTTCTCGTTTTCAAGAATCTCAGAGCCACCATTGAACTTCAATGACAGAAATTGTATTTATCTTTATAAGTAGCATACATACAGTCCCTTTTACTCCTTGGTTTATACTTTTTTCTAATTTACTATACTATTTGTCATGTTATAAGCCCTCTCAATTCTTTTTTAGAGAGGTGGGTTACAAATAAGTATAAATTAACTAGTGGTTTCATTATTTTATATTTATTTCCATATGTTGCTGTCTCTGTCACTTTCTTGAGTGTGAGATCAATGATTGATCTACATTTATACTTTTGATAGTGTTTAACATATATCACATACTCAATGCATATTTGTTCTATGGCTGGTCAGCTGGCTGGTTTGTTGGCTGGAGCAAATCTTACACCTCTCACTTGGTTAAATGTATTGTTTTCCTCTATATTGAATATTTTAGAAACTCTATGAAGAGTCACCTATGTGACAGTTAATGTGGTAAGTCACTAAGTGTTAAGAAATCTACTTTCAGGATAAGACTTTAGTCTCAATTACTATGCTAGAGAACCATTAATGATTTTTAAAGATAATATCAACATTATTCACAATAGCAAAGGCATAGAAACAATCTAAATGTCCACTGACAGATCAATGAATAAAGAAAATGTGATTGATATATATATATCTTATTATAATTTATGTATATATATAACTTATTATAATTTATATATGATAATATATATATTATTCAGTCTTAGAAAAGAAGGAAATCATATCCCATATGACAAACATGGATAAACCTGGAAGATATTATGTCAAGTAAATTATGTCAAACATGGAAGGACAAACTGCATGATTCCACTTATATGAGATATCTCTAAAACAGTAAAACTCATAGAAATAGAGAATAGAATGATGTTTGCCAAGGACTGGAGGGAGGGGAAAATGGGAAGTTGCTAATCAATGGGTATAAAGTTTCAGTTATGCAAGATTAATTACTTCTAGAGATCTGCTGTACAATATTGTGCCTATAAATAGCAATACTGTATTATGCACTTAAAATTTTGTTCAGAGGGTAGATCTCACTTTAAGTGTTCTTACCACAATAAAAATACTAAGTGAGTAAAAATAAAGGTAATATCAGCATATCTGCATAACTTTGAAACAGTATTATACTTGTCCTTAGAGGTGTCTCTTTCCACACTGAAATGTTGAATAGTTATTTGTAATGTTGCCAACTTTTATTTTGCTTGATTTATCTGACACTCTGTTGGCCTCAAACTGGGATATATGGCTTTATCACATATTTTATTCAAGAGTGTCACACTGTGTTTATTCTTCCTAGCTCCCTCATCCTTTATCCATTTTTATTCCATACCCCACATCCTAATAGTGACCTGTTAGGGAAAACAATTTCCTAATCATGGGAAACTTAAGTCAGTTTATTTTTTTAGTTTCAGATACCAAAATGTCACAGGTTTCTAAGTGTTTGTACTAATTACTAAGGTGACTCAAGAAGATACTACTATTAATCAAATAATACTTCAGACTATAAATGTGAGTCATCTACCAACCACTCTTCCAACACTCACCCAAGGGTTCATTGTCTGTGCAGCTCTCTGCATTGTGAATAAAATGACTGTGACAAGTGTAGGGCTCTTAGATGAAGCAAATTAAACTCTTCAGATAGTTTTACATGTGAAACAAAGGTAAGGTTTCCATATGAAAAATGCACAACTAGCACAGAAATTATTTTTTTGCATCACAGAAGACAAAACTTGAAATCAACATGTGTCTTAGTCTCTTCAGGATTCTATAACAAAATACCACACATTGGGTAGCTTATAAACAATAGAAATTTGTGCCACATAGTTCTGGATGCTGGAAGTTCAAGATTAAGTTTCGAGCAAAGTTGGAGTATGGTGAAGAACCACTTCCTGGTTTATAGATTTCTATCTTTCTGCTATGTCCTCACAAAGTGGAAGGGGCAATGGAGCTCTCTCAAGAACACTAATCCCATTCATAAGGATTCCAACTTCAGGACCTGATCACCTCCCCAAGGTTCCCATTTTAATAGCATCACATTGGGATTTGGGTTTCAATATATGAATTCTGGGGGGACAAAAATATTCAGTCTGTAACACATTTGGTTATTATTGAAGAAGATTCTACCAGGTGTGATTTTTTTCACTCATGAAAATAAAATACAAAACCACTATAATAAAATTATTTCATAAAATAAAATATGGAATGGCTACAGACAGTTCGAAGATGTCATAATGAGTTTTTGAAAGGAAGTCACTGAGTATTTAAAAGACAGTCAGGTAGCTATCTTACCCAGAATCCAGAGAGACTTGTGGTGAAGATTAAAAACTGAATAAAAGGGTATCAACCTCAATTCAGAAGTGATGGTATTCTTTATATGTACTCAATCTATGCTCCAGTTCATCTGACATGTAAATAAGGTTGTTTTCTCTTATTATTATAATGTAAGTGCACATCTTGTCATAACAAATTTAAAAACAGTCTTTAGGTGAATTAATTACTCCCAGAAGTGATTATCTTTTAGTAACAAGAGGCCAGAGAATAGCTGAAGAGCAGTGGAAAGAGATCAAAATAACACATTGCTGCTTGAGAGATTCAGCAGCATTTACTGGAAGAAGTGTTAAGACTTTCCAGCAGTCACACTTTGCATTTGGCCTTTCAAAATACACTGAAGTTGAAACCATAGTGTTGGGATATGTCTTATATAACCATCTGACGCTGAAGCTGTTCAGAAATAACCTTTTCTTGAAGATACCACAGATAAATATTCTGGAGTTGCATGAAGGGATTATTTCACCACTGGATCACATTTTCCTCTTTTTAAATTAACTAAACATGTCTGTTATGCAAAAACAGTATCAAGTTTTGGAAATAATATCCTTGTATAAAAGTATTCACTTCTAACTACATTGTGATCTGCAGGTAGTCATAGAACCTCCTGCCATTGTCTCAAGGCAGTGTCTTTCAATCCAATTTAATGATCATAAAGATCTTTCTCTGACTCTAAGATCAGGGGTTCTTTCAAGCAGATATTCTGTAGGGAGGTTTCTTAAGAGCAGAAGATCTGTGCCCAGGGGTCCTTTAATTATACCTACTAAACACATCTTATTATAAAAGAAAAATTTTGCTACTTTTCATGATAGCAAAGAGAGATGATTTTTTTTAATTTATAAGTGAATGTCTGTGAGATTACAATCCATAAAAACTGTGAAAGCGCTTACTTTAAAACTTAGTATACTACTAGGCACCTGAAAGGCACTCAAGAAATATTAAGAGGGTGCTGGTGATGGCATTTTGGGTTTAAGAAGACTTAAATTGTTTCTTTGAGCACTGAAAATTTATTTAAAGAGCTATATATTTTGCAAAGCGCTTGCCTTAATCTGATTAAAACTCATTCAGCAATCTGTGGCAAAACCCCTTGGAAACTCTGTAGTCTCTTAAATTACCAATGTGTATGATGACCTTATTTTGCTTCTAAAGGAGACTGGCAAGTAATTCAGAAGTAAAACTATTTTTCAAAAAGAAAAACAAATGTTTACTTCTTTATTATGAGCCTCATAAGGTCCTCTTTTACACATATCCCTTCTTTTATATAGTCAATGCATTTTTCAATTTTGTCTCAGAATAAATATTAATAAGAGTTAATATAAAACAATGCCCTATATTATGAAAAGTTCAAGTATATTACCTAGTTTTAATTGTTCCAGGAACATTACCTAAGAGGTACTCCAGGAAATGCAATTTTAAAGATGGAATAAGGGAAATTACTGGTTACCAGCAGAGGAGGAAGATGACTGCATAGGAGGTCGCTGGCCTCACCACATCCCACTGATCACTTAGATTCCATGCACACTGACATCTGCCTAAATAACCCAGAAAATCACCAGAAGAATGGCAGACTGGACTCTCCAGAGCCAAGTGTAGCAAGAAGCCGATGGAAGAGGGTAGGAAGGGCAGAGAGATGGTGCCTGCTACACGGACTGGTGGGAGGGAACCAGGGCGGTGGAGGGGCAGCCCGCCCAGCAAGGCGGAATCCCCGAGTCTGGCTTGCAAAAGCAGAGGGGCTGGACTCCATGAGTTTTGTCAGCCAGCGGGACTTAACATCTGGAATGTAATAGGTCAACAGCTCTACTCAGAAAACAGGAAGGCTAGAGAACAACGAGAGGGAGAGTTGTTGAGCGCCAGAAGACAGAGCTCAGCTCCGCGGGAGACAAAGACGCTGGCCAGCTCCATCTCCCTCGCCCATCCCCAGCCGAAATCCGAAAGGGAACCAATTCCCCTCATGGAACTTGTTTGCACCACACAAACACCCAATGCTGTGCTTCTGTGGGTCCATCCCTCTGACAGGTCTACTTCCCTCCTGGAGCCGCAAAGACCCTCCCAAAGCGGACCACTGAAGGCAAAGCAAGCTTAGCCTGCCCCTCCCGCCCCTGTGCATCTTACAGATCCAACCCAGCTAATACGCCAGATCCCATTGAAGCAGCACCACAAGCCTGGCAGTGTGCAAGTAGCCCAGACAAGGGCCACACCACTGAACAGTGAGTCCTGTCCCTGGGATAGGGGAAGATAAGGTACACACCAGTGTGACTGTGGCCCCAGTGATGGGCTGGGGGCAGACATCAGGTCTGACTGTGGCCCCACCCACCAACACAAGTTACTCCAGACAGCACAGGGGAAGAGCCCTGCAGTTCCGCACCACTCCAGGGACTATTCAAAATGACGAAACGGAAGAATTCTCCTCAAAGGAAACTCCAGGAAGTAGCGACAGCTAACGAACTGATCAAAAACAATTTAAGCATTATAATGGAACACGAATTTAAAATAACAGTCATAAAAATAATCGCTGGGCTTGACAAAAGTATAGAGGACAGAAGAGAATCTATTGCTACAGAGATCAAGGGACTAAGAAACAGTCAAGAGGCGCTAAAAAGTGCTATAAATGAGGTGCAAAATAAAATGAAGGTGACCACAGCTCGGATTGAAGAGGCAGAGGAAAGAATAGGTGAATTAGAAGATAAAATCATGGAAAATGAGGAAGCTGAGAAAAAGAGAGATAAAAAAATTCAGGAGTATGAGGGGAGAACTAGAGAGCTAAGTGATGTGATGAAACACAATAACGGCTGTATAATAGGGATTCCAGAGGAGGAAGAGAGGGAAAGGGGATGGAGGTGTACTTGAACAAATCATAGCTGAGAACTTCCCTGATATGGGGAAAGAAAAAGGCACTGAAACCCAAGAGGCACAGAGAAATCCCTTCAGACATAACTTGAATCGATCTTCTGCATGACATATCATAGTGAAACTGGAAAAATACAAGGATGAAGAGAACATTCTGAAAGCAACTAGGGATAAACATGCTCTAACATATAAAGGGATACTGATAAGACTAGTGATGGTTCTAGCTACTAAAACTTGGCAGACCAGAAAGGAATGGCAGGAAATCTTGAATATGTTGAATAGAAAAAATATGCAGCTGAGAACCCTTTATCCAGCAAGTTTGTCATTTGGAATACAAGGAGAGATAAAGGTCTCCCCAAACAAACAAACAAACAAAAAAACTGAAGGAATTCATCACCACTAATCCAGCCCTGCAAGAGATCTTAAGGGGGATCCTATGAGACAAAGTACCAAGACATCACTACAAGCATGAAACCTACAGACATCACAATGACTTTAAACCCATATCTTTCTATAATAACACTAAATTTAAATGGAATAAATGCTTCAACCAAAAGACAAAGGGTAACACAATGGATTTAAAAAAAAAAGAAAACAAGACCCATCTATTTTCTGTCTACAAGAGACTCATTTTAGACCTGAGGACACATTCAGATTGAAAGTGAGGGGATGGAGAACTAGCTATCATGCTACTGGAAGGCAAAAGAAAGGTGGAGTAGCCATACTTATATCAGACAAACTAGACTTTAAATTACAGGCTGTAACAAGAGATGAAGAAGGGCATTATATAAAAATTACAGGGTCTATCCATCAGGAAGAATGAACAATTGTAAATTGTCTATACACCGAATACGGTAGCCACAAAATATATAAAACAATTACTCACAAACATAAGCAACTTTATTGATAAGAATGTGGTCATTGCAGGGGACTTTAACATTCCACTTACACCAATGGATAGATCATCTAGACACAGGATCAAAAAAGAAACAAGGGCCTTGAGTGATACATTGGATCAGATGGACTTGACAGATATATTCAGAACTCTGCATCCTAAAGCAAAGAATATTCTTTCTTCTCAAGTGCACATGGAACATTCTCCAAGATAGATCACATACTGGGTCACAAAACAGCCCCTCATAAGTATACAAGAATTGAAATCATACCATGCTTACTCTCAGACCACAATGCTATGAAGCTTGAAATCAACCCCAGGAAAAAGTCTGGAAAACCTCCAAAAGTATGGAGGTTAAAGAACACCCTACTAAAGAAGGAATGGGTCAACCAGGCATTTCGAGTAGAAGTTTAAAAATATATGGAAACAAACGAAAATGAAAATACAACAATCCAAATGCTTTGGGATGCAGCGAAGGCAGTCCTGAGAGGAAAATACATTGCAATCCAGGCCTATATCAAGAAACAAGAAAAATACCAAATACACAATCTAACAGCACACCTAAAGGAACTAAAAGCAGAACATCAGACACCCCAAACCCAACAGAAGAAAAGAAATAATAGCGATCAGAGCAGAAATAAACAATATAGAATCTAAAAAAACCATACAGCAGATCAACAAAACCAAGAGTTTGTGTTTTGAAAAAAAAAAAAATGATAAACCTCTAGCCAGGCTTCTCAAAAAGAAAAGGGAGATGACCCAAATAGATAAAATCATGAATGAAAATGGAATTATTACAACCAATCCCTGATAAATATGAGCAATTATCAGGGAATACTATGAAAAATTATATTGCAACAAACTGGACAACCTGGAAGAAATGGACAAATTCCTCAGCACCCACGCACTTCCAAAACTGAAACAGGAATAAATAGAAAACTTGAACAGACCCATAACCGTCAAAGAAATTGAATCAGTTATCAAAAACCTCCTAACAAATAGGAGTCCAGGACCAGATGGCTTTGCCAGGGCATTCTACCAGACATTTAAAGCAGAGGTAATACCTATCCTTCTCAAGGTGTTGCAAAAAATAGAAAGGGAAGGAAAACTTCCAGACTCATTCTATGAAGCCAGCATTACTTTGATTCCTAAACCAGACAGAGACCCAGCAAAAAAGGAGAACTACAGGCCAATATCCCTGATGAATATGGATGCAAAAATTCTCAGTAAGATACTAGCCAACCAAATTAACAGCATATAAAAAGAATTATTCACCATGATAAAGTGGGATTCATTCCGGCGCTGCAGGACTGGTTCAACATTCGCAAATCAAACAATGTGATACATCATATTAAGAAAATAAAAGATAAGAACCATATGATCCTGTAAATCGATGCCAAAAAACCATTTGACAAAATTCAGCATCCTTTCTTAATAAAAACTCTGGAGAAAGTTGAGATAGAAGGAACATACTTAAACATCATAAAGGCCATTTATGAAAAGCCCAGAGCTAATACCTTCCTCAATGAGGAAAAACTGATAACTTTCTCCCTGAGATCAGGAACACGACAGGGATGCCCACTCTCACCGCTGTTGTTCAACATAGTGTTGGAAGTCCTAGCATCAGCAATCAGACAACAAAAGGAAATCAAATGCATCAAAATTGGTAAAGATGAAGTCAAGCTTTCACTTGTTGCCGATGACAAATTGTACATGGAAAATTCAATAGACTCCACCAAAAGTCTGCTAGAACTGATACATGATCTGCAAAGTCGCAGGATACAAAATCAATGTACAGAAATCAGTTGCATTCTGATACACTAATAATGAAGCAACAGAAAGACAAAGAAACGGATCCCATTCACAATTGCACCAGGGAGCATAAAATATCTAGGAATAAACCTAACCAAAGATAAAAAAGATCTGTATGCTGAAATCTATAGAAAGCTTATGAAGGAAATTGAAGAAGATAGAAAGAAATGTAAAAACATTCCGTGCTCATGGATTGTAAGAGTAAATATTGTTAAAATGTCAATACTACCCAAAGCTATCTACACATTCAATGCAATCCCAATCAAAATTGCACCAGCATTCTTCCCGAAGCTAGAACAAGCAATCCTAAATTTTGCGTGGAACAACAAAAGGCCCCGAATAGCCAAAGTAATTTTGAAGAAGAAGACCAAAGCAGGAGGCATCACAAACCCAGACATTAGCCTCAACTCCAAAGCTGTAATCATCAAAACAGCAGGGTATTGGCACAAAAACAGACACATAGACCAATAGAATAGAATAGAAACCCCAGAACTAGACCCACAAACATATGGCCAACTAATCTTTGACAAAGCAGGAAAGAATAGCCAATGGAAAAAAGACAGTCTCTTTAACAAATGGTGCTGGGAGAACTGGACAGCACCATGCAGAAGGATGAAGCTGGACCACTTTCTTATACCATTCACAAAAACAATCTCAAAATGGATAAAGGACCTGAGTGTGAGACAGGAAACCATCCAAACCCTAGAGGAGAAAGCAGGAAAAAAAAAAACCTCTGTGAACTGAGCTGCAGCAATTTCTTACTTGACACATCTCAAAGGCCAGGGAAGTAAAAGCAGAAGTGAACTGTTGGGACCTCATGAAGATAAACAGCTTCTGCACAGCAAAGGAAACAACCAACAAAACTAAAAGGCAACCGACAGAATGGGAAATATATATTTGCAAATGACATATTGGACAAAGGGCTAGTATGCAAAATCTATAAAGATCTCACCAAACTCCACACCCAAAAAACAAAGAATCCGGTGAAGAAATGGGCAGAAAATAAGAATAGACACTTCTCTAAAGAAGAAATCCAGATGGCCAACAGGCACATGAAAAGATGGTCACCGTCGCTCCTCATTAGGGAAATACAAATCAAAACCACACTGACATATCACCTCACGCCAGTCAAAGTGGCCAAAATGAACAAATCAGGAGAGTGTAGATGCTGGCAAGGATGTGGAGAGACAGGAACCCTCTTCCACTGTTGGTGGGAATGCAAACTGGTGCAGCCACTCTGGAAAACAGTGCAGAGGTTCCTCAAAAAATTAATAAAATAGATCTACCTTATGAGCCAGCAATAGCACTGCTAGGAATTTACCCGAGGGATACAGGAGTACTGATGCATAGGGGCACTTGTACCCCAATGTTTATAGCAGCACTCTCAACAATAACCAAATTATGGAAAGAGCCTAAATGTCCATCAACTGATGAATGGATAAAGAAATTGTGGTTTATATACACAATGGAATACTACGTGGCAATGAGAAAGAATGAAATCTGGCCTTTTGTAGCAATGTGGATGGAACTGGAGAGTGTTGTGCTAAATTAAATAAGTCATACGGAGAAAGACAGATACCATATGCTTTTGCTTTTATGTGGATCTGGAGAAACTTAACAGAAGTCCATGGGGGAGGGGAAGAAATAAAAAGAGGTTAGAGAGGTAAGAGACTCTTAAAAACTGAGAACAAACTGAGGGTTGATGGGGTGTGGGAGGGAGGGGAGGGTGGGTGACGGGTATTGAGGAGGGCACCTTTTGGAACGAGCACTGGGTGTTGTATAGAAACCAATTTCACAACAAATTTCATATTAAAAAAATAATAAATAAATAAATAAACATAAAAAGTACTGGTTACCTATCAAGCAAAGAAGTTACTGTGATAAATGGTTAAAATAACTAAAGGAATATTGCTTTTAATAAATACAAATAGAGAAATTCAATATATGTCATTTGTTGATTCCACTTCAAGAAATCACTTTTAACATTATGTAGCCAGTTATTACCTGGTATTTCAAAAATTCCCTTAGTGACAACTTTAAGGATAATATATGTAATAGCTTTAGTTCTTCCAATATATACCAGAAAATATTAAAATCACATTCATCAATGTAATATGTTTAGATTTTGGCTATATCCACTGAAATCTTGGGATCTGAATCTTTTCCGTAACATCTATTTTTAACATTCCTTGATTTATTAAAATTAACCTACTTTGGCCATGTCATGACTCATTTTGTGAACACTATTAAATTTTTGTTTGCTTTTTAAAAGAAAAGATGGAATAAGTAAGTCTAAAATAACTGGGGGCCATTTTATAGGTTATTTGAGAGAATTGCCATGATTGAAATGTAAATGTGAGGATATCATTTTAGAACTTACTAGCCAGAAGGTAAAATTATGAAAAAATTAATGGTATTCTTGGTAAATGAATGCTGTGTCACTCATCAGTTTAGCAACTCTGATATCTTGGGTAAAATAGAATGGTGATTCTGAACAAGGAAGTTATGGCTTCCCCATGGGACATTTAGAAATTTGTAGGGGCATTTTTGTTGTCATAATAAGTGTGGGAGGTACTGATAATTAGTGAACAGGAACCAGAGATTCTAGACATCCTGCAATGTGCAAGATAATCCTGCACTTAAAAAAAAAAATCATTCCATGACATGGGAGTTGTGGGAGTATGCAAATGAGTCATTGTAATGAAATTGAGATCTAGAAGCTATGAAGTTATTAGTCATTACAAGGACCAGTGAATGACAATGTCTGTGAAATAGAGGATTACTGAGGAAACCAAGTGTTACTTCCAGTGCTATGAACCTATTTTGATTCCTACTATGGATGATGGAATGTCTAGAGGAAGCAGGGTCTTAGTCCCAGTATGAGGTTTCACTTTCAAACCATTGATGCTGTTGAGAACACCTAGAAAAGCTGAATGTCATTCCTAATACTCAAAATCCCTAGTGAACAATGAGGATGGGGTAAAAATCCCAAGAAGGTGTGATCTTAGTTCCAGTGTGCAAAGCCCACTATTAATTCCTTCGCAGCAGGAGAATAATTTGAAGATTTGTGTGTATCCCTCTTGACTTCTGTTTATAGGGTTGATGACATTCTGGGGAAGTCAAATACTATGCCAAATGAGCAGGTCCACTTTTTACCCCCAATAATGGTGAGCTTATCCAATAACATGGCTTTAAGTACCATTTATATGACTAAGACTCAAGTTTTTAACAATAGCTCATACCTCTCTTCTGAAAACCATACTTTTTTTCCAATTGTCTATCAACATCTCTACTTAGATGTCTAATAGACATTTCAAACTCAACATCTTCATAACTGAACTCAAATATCATTCTTCTCCCACCCTGTAAAAGCTTTAGTCTTTCCCTTCTCAATAAATGGAACATTTTACTGTCCAGAAGCTCAGACTAAAAACTTGGAAACAAAAAGCTACAATCTTTCCCTTCTTAAATAATAGAAAAATTTTACTGTCTATAAGCTCAGCCTAAAAACTTGGAAACCACTCTTTATCCCTCTGTTTATCTCATATTCTATATCCAATTCATCAGAAAATACTCTTGGCTCTTTAAAAATCCAAAATACAGTTATTTCTCACCATCTCTGGAGCTAAAACCTGTTCTAGCCACAGTAATTTCTTGCCTGGTTTACTACAATATCATTCTAACTGGACTCCTTGAATCTAGTCTTTCCTCCCTCCCTCTTCTTCATCAGACTATTCCCAACACAACATCTATTATGGCATACCTCTGCTCAAAACTATGAAATGGCTTCTCACCTTAGAATAAAATTTGAAGTTTCTAGAGTGGCCTACAAAGTGCCATATAATATACCTTGCTTCTATTACCTCTTTGACCTCATGTCCTCCTCTTTCTCTCTTCATATGATTTGCTTTAGCTATATTGGCCTCCTTGTTGCACTTTATAAGTTTTTTTTAATTTTTTAAAATTTATTTTTGAAGGAGAGAGAGAGAGAGCATGAGCGGGGGAGGAGCAGAGAGAGGGAGACATAGAATTTGAAGAAGGCTCCAGGCCCTAAGCTGTCAGCACAGAGCCCAATGTGGCGCTCGAAAATCATGAGCTGTGAGATCATGACCCGAGCCAAAGTCGGACACTTACCGACTGAGCTACCCAGGCGCCCCACCTTGTTGCACTTTATAAATGCCAGGCATGGGGTGCCTGGGTGGCTGGGTGGATTAAGTGTCTGACTCTTGATTTTGGCTCAGTCATGATTTCATGGTTTGTGAATTTGTGCCCCACATCAGGCTCTGTCCTGACAGTATGGAGCCTGCTTAGGATTCTTTCTCTCCCTCTCTCTGCCCCTCCCCTGCTCATGCTCTCTCTCTCTTCATCTCAAAATAAATACATATTTTTTTTAAATGCCAGACATGCACTCTTATTAGAGACCTTTCACTGGCTGTTCCTTTTTCCTAGAATGCTTTTTGCCAGACAACTACATGACTAACTCCCTAACTTCCTTCCAGATTTTGTGTAGATATCACCTTCTCAATTAGCTACCACAACCACTCCTATTTAAAATTCCAACCAACGGGGCACCTGGGTGGCGCAGTCGGTTAAGCATCCGACTTCAGCCAGGTCACGATCTCGCGGTCCGTGAGTTCGAGCCCCGCATCAGGCTCTGGGCTGATGGCTCAGAGCCTGGAGCCTGTTTCTGATTCTGTGTCTCCCTCTCTCTCTGCCCCTCCCCCGTTCATGCTCTGTCTCTCTCTGTCCCAAAAATAAATAAACATTGAAAAAAAAATTAAAAAAAAATAAATAAAATTCCAACCACCTACCACTCTCTGGAAGTTGTAATACAGTTATCCTCTTCTATTTTTTTCCAAGACACTTACTACATTATAACACACTATTTATTTTTTTTAATGTTTATTGTCTATCTCCTTCTCACCCCACCCTCAACTAATCTGTAAACTCCATGAAAGAAGAGATGATTGCTTATTTTGTTCACCACTGCACAGTAGCTTCCCCCCCACCACCACACACACATCTTACCTGTGGTTTTGCTTTCCACATTTTCTAGTACCCAGGGTCAACAGTGGTCTGATAAAAGTTGATCCTCCTTATAATATATTATCAGAAGGTCAATAGTAGCCTAACACTTGTCACAATGCCTACCTCATTTATCTTATTTAATCTCATCACATAAGCATTTTATCATCTCGCATTATCACAAGTGTGAGTATAATACAATATTTTCAGAAAGAGAGAGAGATAAAGACCATGTTTACATAATGTATTACAGTGTATTGTTATAATTGTTCAGTTTTATTTTAGTTCTTATTGTTTATCTTTTACTGTGCCTAATTTATACTGTAAACTTTATTACAGGTATGCATGTATAGGAAAAAACATAGTATATATAGGATTTTTTATCTCTGTGGTTTCAGGCATCCACTGGGGGTCTGAGAATGTATCCCCCATGCACAAGGGGGAAAAACTGTATTCCAAATACCTAAGACAGAGTCTAATACGCAGTGAATGCTAAATAAGTATTTGTCGACTGACTTTCAAATGTCCCAATGTTCCCAGGTAGAGAGGGAAAGGATAGGAGCTGAGGTCCCTGGGTGGAGAAAAGCACATATTTTGAAACAATGCTGGGAGGGTCTGACCACAGCAAAACCCCTCAGGCATAAGGTTCCTCTTAAGAATGTAATGGACACCACCTGCTTCCCCTCAGGTTTCCCTCAGGAATTTGACAAAAGACCTGACTAAAAATAAATAGACCATAAAATGTAAGACCCTATAGTAAAGGTATGGCCATACACCACCCCTCCTACAATGGAAACAAGCCAATCAGGAATGGGCAACCCAGCACTTAGAGCTATCATCCAATAAGGGTAGAACCTGAGAAGGTACAAGGGGGAAGGGAAAGGGGAGGGCTGACCACAACCTTATAAAACAAGGACCCTTGCCTATAGTCCATGGGCATTCACTTTCAAATGCCCTCACTCAGTAAAGATAGCTTCCATATTCTTGTTCCTTTCTGATCTTGTACTCTAATAAAATTTTCCTGCTGCTCATTGTGTCCATCTCTTCATTCTTTGAAGTAGTGAGATAATGAACCCTGGGTATTGAGGTAAAAAATCCTGCAACAATAGTAACCTTTTACCAGATATGTCATTTGCAAATATCTTCTCCCATCTCATAGGTTGTCTTTTAGTGTCGTTGATTGTTTCCTTCATGCAGAAACATTTTTATTTTGATGAAGTCCCAGTAGTTCATTTTTGCTTTTCTTTCCTTTGCATCAGGAAATATATCTAGAAAGAAGATGCTAAGGTTGAAGCCAAAGAAGTTGCTGTCTTCTACTCTAGGATTTTGATGGTTTCCTGTCTCAAATTTATGTCTTTCATCTATTTTGAGCTTATGTTTTGGTATGGTGTAAGAAACTGGTCCAGTTTCATTCTGTTGCATGTCCAGTTTTCTGAACACCATTTGTTGAAGATACTGTCTTTTTTTGTCCATTTGTTCTTCTTTCATGCTTTGTTGAAGATTAATAGACCATATAGTTGTGGGTTCATTTCTGGTTTTTCTATTATTTTCTATTGATCTATGTTTTTATGCCAGCACCATACTGTCTTGATTATTACAGCTTTGTAATATATTTTGAAGTCTGGAATTGTGATGCTTCCAACTTTGCTTCCTCCCTCCACCCCACCCCCAAAGATTGCTTTGGCTATCCAGGGTCTTTTGTAGTTCCATACAAATTTTAGGATTGTTTGTTCTGGCAGTGTGAAAAATCCTGTTGGTATTTTGATAGAGATTGCATTAAATGTGTAGATTGTTTTGGATAACATAGACATTTTAACAATATTCTTTCTTCCAATTCATGAGCATGGAATATTTTTCCATTTCTTTATGTCCTCTTCAATTTCTTTCACCAATGTTTTATAGTTTTCAGAGTACAGGCCTTTCATCTCCTTGGTTAGGTTTATTCCTAGGTATCTTATGGCTTTTAGTGCAATTATAAACGGTATTTATTCCTTGATTTCTCTTTCTGCTGCTAAATTATTGGTGTAAAGAAATGAAACAGATTTTTGTACTTTGATTTTGTATCTTGTGACCTCACTGAATTCGTGTATCAGTACTAGCAGGTTTTTGGTGGAGCCTTTCTGGTTTTGTATCTAGAGTATCATGTCTTCTTCAAGTAATGAAAGTTTTACTTCATAGATAGTATCATGTCATCTGCAAATAGTGAAAGTTTTACTTCCTTCTTGCCAGGTTGGATGCTTTTTAATTATTTTTGTTGTCTGATTGCTGTGACTAGGACTTCCAGTACTATGATGGATGACATTGGTGAGAATGGACATCCTTCTTTTGTTCCTCCCCATAGAGGGAAAGCTCTCAGTTTTTTTCCCATTGAGGACGAGCTGTGGGTTTTTCATATATGGCTTTTACTCTGTTGAGATATGTTCCTTTAACACTATTTTGTTGAGAGGTTTTGTTGTTGTTTTGTTTGTTTTGTTTTGTTTTGTTTTGTTTTGTTTTTCATCATGAATGGCTGTTGTACTTTGTCAAATGATTTTCTACATCTATTGAAATGATCATATGGTTCTTTTTAAATACAATTTCTTTATTTCTTTTTGAGAGAGAGAGAGTGTGTGAGCACAGGAGGGCATAGAGGGAGGGAGAGAGAGAATCCCAAGCAGGCTGTGCACTGTCAGCACAGAGATTTATGCAGGGCTCAATCCCATGAGCTGTGAGATCTGTGAGAACTGTGAGATCATGACCTGAACCTAATTCAAAAGTCAGTTGCTTAACATACTGAGCCACCCAGGCACCCCAAAATGATCACATGGTTCTTATACTTTCTTTCATTAATGTGATGTATCACGTTGATTGATTTCTGAATACAGAATCACCCTTGTACCCCAAGAATAAATCCCACTTAATCATGTTGAATGATATTTTTAATATATTGTTAGATTCAGTTTGCTGGCTGTTTATTGAGAATTTTTGCATCTATGTTCATCAGGGGTATTGGCCTGTAGTTCTATTTTTTATTGGAGTATTTGTTTTGATAACAGGGTAATGTTGGTCTCATAGAATGAGTTTTCAAGTTTTCCTTCCTTTTCTATTTTTTGGAATAGTTTGAGAAGAATAGGTATTAACTATTCTTTAAATGTTTGTTAGAATTTGCCTGTGAAGCCGTCTGGTCCAGGATTTCTGTTTGCGTGGAATTTTTTTATTACTAATTGATTTTTTTTGCTGGTTATTGGTCTGTGTATTTGCATATTTAAATGCATATTCTTTTATTACAAATTCTTTTCATTTACCCTTCATATTACTATTAAGACATTATATCAGTTTTTAAATTTTCTTTAATAGTGTATGTAATAGATTACATTATTTATAAATTTCATTTAAGAATTTATAGTATGTTTTAGGAAATACTCATTATTATGGTTGTATTAGGTTGAAAATTCCAGCAATAAAGTAATTAATACTTCTAGACTGCACACTTCATGTTTTTTTGTGACTTTCCAGAGATAGACATCTGAACATTCTGTTAAAATACAGCATTTGATGCTGTTTGATGGAGAATCCAAGAATGATTTTACAGACTTCGGGCATAGAAAATTACCAGCTTAGTTATTCCTCACAATGATGGTTGATATTATGTGTGCAGAGATCTCAATGAACCATTACTAAAGATTCATTTTTCATCTGATAACCCATATTACAAAGACCACCAACAAAGAGCATATGAAAGTATCAACACTGGATACACTTTGTTACATCTACCAAGATATTCATGCAGAGAAGTTAGAGGATAAATCCATTGAGATTCTGACTATCATAATCTTGATAAAGAGGAAAGAAGATCCCAATAGTAGTATAAAGTCAGTGGCTTTTGAAGCACTTCTGGACTATTAGAGTTCATCAAGTAAACTTTGACCAACAATCTGAAAATCAATTTCTTTTCCAGATAATCTATGAAGCAACTCATTACCAAGATAAAGGGCACCTGGGTGGCTCAGTTGGTTGAGCGCCTCTTGATTTTGGCTCAGATCATGATTGCAGGGTCATAGGATCAGGCTCCATGTCGGGTTCCACACTGAGTCTGGAGTCTCTCTCTCTCTCTCTCTCTCTCTCTCTCTCTCTCTCTCTCTCCCCATTT
>NW_024420362.1:1212746-1213733 GCF_014898765.1 Herpailurus yagouaroundi | reverse complement strand
TCTCTCTCTCTCTCTCTCTCTCTCTCTCTCTCTCTCTCTCCCCATTTTCCCCACTCACATTCTCTCAAGAATAAAAAAGATAGTAAGGTATTAGTGACTAGATTACAGAACCTGGTAAAGAATGTCCTTGTATTATCGGTATATGAAGATACAAGTCCTGCTTTTCTTGTGATCACAATTGGGGTACAACAGTAAATTTGATGAAATTCCTGATGGCAGTTAGTACATTAGAAAAAACGTTGGATGATGAATTCCTTTTTTTTTTTATTTATATATGAAATTTATTGTCAAATTGGTTTCCATACAACACCCAGTGCTCATCCCAAAAGGTGCCCTCCTCAATACCCATCACCCACCCTCTCCTCCCTCCCACCCCCCATCAACCCTCAGTTTGCTCTCAGTTCTCAACAGTCTCTTATGCTTTGGCTCTCTCCCACTCTAACCTCTTTTTTTTTTTTCCTTCCCCTCCCCCATGGGTTCCTGTTAAGTTTCTCAGGATCCACATAAGAGTGAAACCATATGGTATCTGTCTTTCTCTGTATGGCTTATTTCACTTAGCATCACACTCTCCAGTTCCATCCACGTTGCTACAAAAGGCCATATTTCATTTTTTCTCATTGCCACGTAGTATTCCATAGTGTATATAAACCACAATTTCTTTATCCATTCATCAGTTGATGGACATTTAGGCTCTTTCCATAATTTGGCTATTGTTGAGAGCGCTGCTATGAACATTGGGGTACAAGTGCCCCTATGCATCAGTACTCCTGTGTCCCTTGGATAAATTCCTAGCAGTGCTATTGCTGGGTCATAGGGTAGGTCTATTTTTAATTTTCTGAGGAACCTCCACACTGCTTTCCAGAGCGGCTGCACCAATTTGCATTCCCACCAACAGTGCAAGAGGGTTCCCGTTTCTCCACATCCTCTCCAGCATCTATAGTCTCCTGATTTGTTCATTTTGGCCACTCTGACTGGCGTGAGGTGATA
>NW_024420362.1:1163092-1197746 GCF_014898765.1 Herpailurus yagouaroundi | reverse complement strand
TTTTGGATAGTCCCTGGCGTGGTGAGGACCTGCAGGGCACTTCCCCTGTGCTGTGGTGTATAACTGGAGTTGGTGGGCGGAGCCGCAGTCCGACCTGATGTCTGCCCCCAGCCCACCACTGGGGCCACAGTCAGACTGGTGCATGCCTTCTCTTCCCCTCTCCTAGGGGCGGGATTCACTGTGGGGTGGGGTGGCCTGTCTGGGCTACTTGCACACTGCCAGGCTTGTGATGCTGGGGATCTGGCGTCTTAGCTGGGGTTGGTAGGCAAGGTGCACAGGGGCAGGAGGGGCAGGCTTAGCTTGCTTCTCCTTAGGTGATCCACTTCAGGAGGGGCCCTGTGGCAGCAGGAGGGAGTCAGATCCGCTGCAGGAGGTTTGGCTCCGCAGAAGCGCAGAGTTGGGTGTTTGCGAGGAGGGAGCAAGTTCCCTGGCAGGAACTGGTTCTCTTTGGGATTTTGGCTGGGGGATGGGCGGGGAAGGTGGCGCTGGTGAGCGCCTTTGTTCCCCACCAAACTGAGCTCTGTCGTCCGGTGGCTCAGCAGCTCTCCTTCCCTTTGTCCTCCAGCCTTCCCGCTTTCTGAGCAGAGCTGTTAACTTATGACCTCCCAGCCGCTAAGTCGCGCTTGCTGTCGGAACACAGTCCGTCAGGCCCCTCCGCTTTTTGCCAGCCAGACTCGGGGGCTCTGCTTGGCCGGCGAGCCGCCCCTCCGCCCCGGCTCCCTCCCGCCAGTCCGTGGAGCGCGCACCGCCTCGCCTCCCTTCCTACCCTCTTCTGTGGGCCTCTAGTCTGCGCTTGGCTGCGGTGACTTTGTTCTGCTAATCCTCTGGCGGTTTTCTGGGTTATTTAGGCAGGTGTAGGTGGAATCTAAGTGATCAGCAGGACGCGTGGTGAGCCCAGCGTCCTCCTATGCCGCCATCTTCCTATCGCTCTTATAAAGCATTTTAAATATGAGTAATGTTATAATCTACTTTGGTTTTCATTAATTTTGATTTTCGACATCTTTTTGTTCTGAATATTTGGCATCTGGGTTTATTTATTATTTTTAAAGATTTGATTTTTTTTATTTTTAGAGAGCTTAAATATCAAGTTATGGGAAGTTTAATCCATATTGGAAATACACTTTTGTTTGTTTGTTACTTATTGTGTAAAAAATATATGAAGGAAATATAGTTAGGGAATCTGAAAAAAAGAAAGGAAATTCAAACAAGATGGAATTATTCTGAAAAAAGAAAGTTTCGGCACAACAGTATGGACTCCTCATTGAAAATATTAAGGGAAAAATTGAAGTTTTGAACTCTTCTACTTGTAAAAGTGTTTTTAGAAATGCTTACTTCCAGTTTTGTGTCTTGGTATCAGGGACCCTTACAATTTATTTTCCTTTTAACATGGACATGCATGCACCAATTGTGATAATGCATATCTTATCGGGGTCTTAAAGAGTCTATTTTGAACAGTTTTGAAGCACAGTTATGCAAGTATTTCTTTATATTTCTTTTTAGGTTCTTGTAAAGAAGTATTTGAGGATCGAGAAATATTTGGGTTTCATGGGGTACCTGACTGGCTTAGTTGGTAGAGCATGTGACTCTTGCTCTTGGGATTATAAGTTCGAGTCCCATGTTGGATGTAGAGATTACTTAAAAATCTTTAAAAAATAATAAAAGATAAACATTTGTGTTTAAAACAAAACATACTGAGTTTTATTATAACAGACAAATCCTGTTAGGTGTTTATAACTTCCAATTCTTGTTTCTTTCCATTTTAATTTTTAGTATTTCTTTGTCCTAAAAGAGAGATGCTCTTAGTTATAATTTGACAAGTCCACCTGTCTTCTCAGTTTTCTGTATTATTTAGTTGCAGAGGGTGGATAAAATTCAATAAAGTTAAGAGAGATAATTTCTGTCTAAAAGTAGCAATTTCTGCATCATTTCTCATTATGCTAAGAATTGAATGGAAGAGTAGATCAGAACTTTTCCATACATGGGGTAATCACTTAATTTTAACTGAATTGTTAAAGGGAACAAAGATAGAGCATATGCAGAAGCACTTGCAAAAGAGTTATGATTTTATTCCAATTTATTCCAGTTATGAATTTATACCAATTTATTTTTTAAATGAAAGTATTCTCCCACAATTATTTTGATAAATTCACTTGAAGCTCTCCTTATTTGCTCCACAGTTAGTATCCCGTTGGTAGCTAATGTAAGCAGTTCCAGAATTATCTTTATATTTAGTCAGGAAGAAGTTCATAATTTGTAAATGACCACATAAAGGATGAGGACACCCTAGATCCCTTGAGGAGTTAGGCTAGTTGCTTGGCTTCAAAGTTGTTTGACCAATAAGAATTTGTGAAGGGAAGCTCCATCCTTAAAAATCTCTCTATATCTGACATCCTTGTTTGCTTTTTGCTGATGGATTTGATTGCCTACACTTTATACTGCTTTTCTTTGAGTTAGTAGTTTGAAGTCTATTTTTAGAGAGGCATACCTAGCTGAAATAGTCACCACGTCACTTAATGTTTTGTTTTCTAGGAATAAAGGAATTTATTTGCCTATGCATTTAAAGTGTTTCTGAAGCTCATATGGCTTCTGACTGTTTACACTGCTTAAAGGTAACTGTCCTGCCTCCAGAAATAAATGCCACCTTGAATCAATATAACACTCTTGAGTTAGTGTCTTGCTCAGTGCTCTTAGAAACCATTTGGATAGTACAATCCATATTCACATTTTAGCAACTTATCCACAAAACACTCATAGAGCATTTTTATTAAATATTTTGCTGAAATCAAATACTTAACATGTGAGCAATGCATGTTCTTGACATTCCTGATTCCAGCGAAACTTTTTTTTCTCCATTGCTTCTTTAAGTGCATATGAGGTCCGTTGTTAAGAGAGTCAAAGATTTATCATATGCTTTGCTTTCAGAACACTGAGACTTCAGGCATATTTTTTGAAATTGTAGTCTCCTTTAATTTTTTTTCAATGTGCCAATTGTGTGATAAATATCACAATGTATCATCCATAACCTCCCTGTTTCCAAACAGGTTGTATGGCATTCCCCCTTTTATATTATTTTGTTGTTTGTCCTCACCATTCTTCTGCCTTTGGATTCATGGATTTTTTTTTTTTTTTTTTTTTTTTTTTTTTTTTTTTTTTTTTTTTTGCCACTCAGTATTTTTGCAACATCTTATGCTCTTTGTCCTGGTAAATCTGTTTTTGAACAGATTATTATTTTTAATTACAATTTTTCACTGAATACCATGCCATAAAGTCTCAGAGACACTTATTCAAATCTATTTAACCTCTTTGTGTGAGAATTTCAAGATGCTTTCATTTCTCACCCATACTCTCTCCATTGGCATAAGACAGCTGAGGCTGAAACTATGGCTCCCAAATAGCTTCTCTATTATTTTCTCATGATAATTACTGAGATTCTTTTCCAAGTGCTTTTCTTGCTTTGTTCTATGCACAAAGCATAGGACATCAGATTCAAGCACACAATATTTTAAAGGCATTTTCTCTTTGTATAGTTTCAGTATAAGGCTTTTTAAAATAAGATCGGAAAACCTCCTTTCGAATATTTTCTCCAAATTTTTTTCTAAAATGAACCCTATCCCTAAAATGGTCAATAAAATAACATTTTGTTCACTGACACTTCTACTTTTAACTCCATGCTGCCCATGAGCTTTCATTCTCCTTAATTGCCTGTGGAATGGGGAGGTATTTCTTAAGCCCTTTCTCTCCTTCAAGAAGATAATATTACACTTAGAACACTAGTAATTGGTGATCTCCATGGTCATGAATACAAACCTAAAACACACTCAGTAGGTCAATGAAACACCATTTCTTCAGGATTCCTACCTTCTGGGTTTCAAGTTGAACTATCATCCTTTATGTTTTTCTTTGGAGATACTATCTCCCTTGTATGAACTCCTCATGTAAACTGCTGCAAAATTGTACAATTTATTATGCCTATTTGAAAGGTAGGTCCTTGGCAATGAATTCTACTTTTGGGGTGAATATTATATAATTTTTCAATTTCATTCATATTTTCTACCTTTAAAACTACCTGAATCCTTGGAGCACCTGGGTGGCTCAGTCCGTTGAGCTTCCAACTCTCAGTTTCAGCTCAGGTCATGATCTCACAGTTTGTGGATTCAAGTTTCATGTAAGGCTCCGTGGTGACAGCACAGAGCCTGCTTGGGATTCTTTCTCTCTCCACCTCTCCCTCTGCCCCACACCTGCTCATTCCTCTCTCTCTCTCTTTCTCAAAATAAATAAATAGACATTAAAACATTTAATAAAACTACCTGAATCTTTGATGGCAAGCTGAAAATTTTCATATTTCATTGCATCATGGAATCATGGATTTGGGATATTTGTATAGCTCATTTAGTCATCTCTTTTGCCCCCCAAAAGGATGACAACAACTACCAAATATAGCATATTTATTGTATCTACCCACTAATTTGGTTGAAAGAGGGTTTTGCCTGGGGATAACTAAGATGATGCTACAGGGAGAAATGTTTGTCTTAGAGATGATTTACATCATTTACTTCAATATTAAAAAAAATATATATTGATTAAAATTATGTTAGAAGCATTGTGATGGGTGCAGGAATATTGTGATGAACAAGACAGACATATTGGCTCATATGTATGAGCTCATATATATGTTTATTTAGTTTTGGAGACAGAGAGTGTGAGCAGGGGAGGGACCAAGAGAGAGGGAGAGAGAAAATCCCAAGCAGGCTCCTCACTGTCAATGCAGAGCCTGACATGGGGCTCTAACTCATGAACTGTGAGATCATGATCTGAGCCTAAATCCAGAGTAAGACACTTAACCGACTGAGCCACTCAGGTGCCCCAGATCTTTGTTCTTGTAGATAATGCAGTCTGTTAGGGTGACACACACCCATCAAATTCTTGTTATTTTTATTTTTTGTTTGTTTTGCTTTTTAAAACTCTATTTATTTTAGATTAAGTGTTTGCAGATTCATACTAGGTAGCAGTTGGTTCAGAATCAGAGATACAGCATTGGAAAATTCTTCTACTATTTTCATTTTCAACATTCTAAATACTGAACTGACCAAATATCTGGGCTTTGGGAAAGTGGATGGCAACAAATAGTGTCCAGGTGCTCAAGGATCATTAAAAAGACTTCACATGATGTTGATCTTTTACTGGGGATTAAGAGGAGTGACCCTGTTCTTAAGGAATACCACCTATGCATTTAAATAAAAACAAGCGGTAAAATATAGTGAGTATTGTAGTTGTTTCATCTCCTCTCTAGGTCTTATGTTCCTTACAAGCAATACCACATCTATTATTGCTCAAATTTTGCCATATAGTTCCTTATATCATGTACACACATAAATAATTGGAGAGATAAAATTTAAAAAATACCATATGACGGTAGAATGGAATGAAGCTAATGAGTCTACTCTAAGCACAAGCAAACAGATCTGAAAATCATTGTGGAGTTATATAGACCCTCTGAGCTAATACCAATTAGTTTTCTCTTGGGCTGGGGACAAGATAGATAAATAGCACCCTATTTTCATTAGAAGGAGTTTGCGTGTTTGTGTGTGTGTGTGTGTGTGTGTGTGTGTTTGTGCGTGCGTGCACACGTTTATTCCCATGTACAAGCTTAATATACTAAGAATATGTTTTTTGTAAAGCTGTCAGCTTTAAATTTTGCCAATGTTGGCAACAGTTCTCACACAGCTGTATCTGCTTCCTCTTTGAGAGGCATAAAGGGAAAAAACACACAGTTTTGTTTTGAAACTTAAATGGAAGAGGTTCTTATTATTAAAGTGTCTTTTAATAAGAAGTTAAACATGCTCACTGTAAAAAAGAGTGAATAATTTTATTTACACTGTGGCCACATTATGTACATATATCATCATTTATATTCGAAGCAACAGCAACAATTCTTGTATTATTCCCCCCTTCCTACCCTCAATCTGTGATGTCCAAATCAGAGTTTGCACAAAGGAGAGTGAAACAGGTTACTAAATAGGGGATATTGGCTCTAAACATTGATGCAGTTCTTCAGGAATTTGAGAATGTCTCAGGCCAGCTACTGATATCTCATAAGGTTTGGAATTTAACACACACACACACACACACACACACACACAGAGAGAGAGAGAGAGAGAGAGAGAGAGAGAGAGAGAGAGAAAGAGAGGGAGAGAGGGCGGGTGGGATCCCCCTTTCGGAGGCGGTGATTTTTAATTTTTTAGGTTTATTTTCCATTTTCATTTTTATTTAGATGGTATAGATAATTATATAATCTTTTTTTTTATTTTGAGTTTTTATTTAAATTCTAATTAGTTACCATGTATGGTAAAATTGGTTTCAGGTATAGAATTTAGTGATTCATCACTTACATATAATTTCCAGTATTCATCACAAGTGCCTGCCTTAATACCCATCACCCATATACCCGATCACCCCCCCACCTCCTTCCATCAACCCCCAATTTGTTCTCTATAGTTAAGAGTCTCTTATGTTTTGCCTCCCTTACATTTTTTCCTCCTTCCCTTATGTTCATCTGTTTTGTTTCCTAAACTCCACATATGTGTGGAATCATATGGTATTTGTCTTTCTCTGACTTATTTCACTTAGCATCATACTCACTAGCTCCATCCACATCATTGCAAATGATAAGATTTTATTATTTTTGATATATGAGCAATATTGTCATTATCCATTTAGCTGTTGATGGACATTTGGGCTCATTCCATAATTTGGCTATTGTTGGTAATGCTGCTAGAAACATCACAGAACATGTGCTCCTTTGAATCAGTATTTTTGTACCCTTTGTGGAAATACCTAGTAGTGCAATTGCTGGGACTAGGGTAGATTTATTTTTAATTTTTTGAGGAAACTCCATACTGTTTTCCAGAGTGGCTACACCAGTTTGCATCCCACCAACAGTGTAAGAGTGCTCCCCTGTCTTCACATATTCACCAAACATCTTTGTTTCATGTGTTGCTAATTTTAGCTATTCTGATAGGTGTGAGGTGGCATCTCATCGTGGTTTTGATTTGTATTTCCCTGATGATGAGAAATGTTGTACATCTTTCATGTATCATTAGCAATCTGGGTGTCATCCTCAGAAAAATGTCAGTTCATGTTTTCTGCCAATTCTTTCACTGTATTATTTATTTTTGGGGTATTTAGTTTGATAATAAGTTCTTTCTGTATTTTGAATATTAACCCTTTCACATATATGTCATTTGCAAATATATTCTCACATTCTTTAGGTTTCTTTATACTTTTGTTGATTGTTTCTTTCACTATGTGGAAGCTCTTTATCTTGATGAAGTGCTAATAGTTCATTTTTGCTTTTGCTTCCCTTACCCCTGGTGAGGAATCTAGGAAGAAGTTGCTCACTGAGGTCAAAGAAGTTGCTTCCTGTTTTCTCTAAGATTTTGATGGTTTCCTATCTCTTGTTTAGGTCTTTCATTCATATTGTATTTATTTTTGTGTATGGTGTAAGAAGGTGGTCCAGTTTCATTCTTCTGCATGTTGCTGTCCATTTTTTCCCAACACAATTTGTGAAGGATACTGCCTTTTGTCCACTGGATATTCTCTCCTGTTTTGTCAAAGATTACCTGACCATATACTTATGGGTCCATTTCTCAGTTTTTCTATTATGTCCCACTGATCTATTTGTCTGTTTTTGTGCCAATACCATACTGTCTTAATGACTACAGCTTTGCAATATAACTTGAAGTCTAGAATTGTGATCTCTCCAGCTTTGCTTTTCTTTCTTAATATTGCTTTGGCTATTTGAGGTCTTGTGTGGTACATACAGATTTTCGAATTGTTTGTTTTACCTCTGTGAAAAGTGGTGGCGCTATTTTGATAGGGATTCCATAAAATATGTAGATTGCTTTGGGTAGTATAGACATTTTAATAATATTTGTTCTAATCCATATTTTTCCATTTCTTTGTGTCATTTTAAATTTCTTTCATAAGTGTTCTACAGTTCTTAGAGTACAGGTATTTTACTTCTTTGGTTAGGTTTATTCCTAAGTAGCTTATGGTTTTTAGTGCATTATAAATGGGATTGATTCCTTGATTTCTCTTTCTGATGCTTCATTATTAGTCTATAGAAATGCAATGTGTTTCTGTACTTTGATTTTATAATGAGACTTTGTTGAATTCATGTATTAGTCCTAGTAATTTTGAGGGATTCTTTTGAGTTTTCTGCATAGAGTATCCTGTCATCTACAAATAGTGAAAGTGTGAACTTCTTTCTTGCTGATTTGGATGACTTTTATTTTTTTTGTTGTTGTGTGATTGCTGAGGTTAGGACTTCCAATTCTATCTTAAATAACAGTGGTGAGAGTGGCCATCCCTGTCTTGTTTCTGACCATAGAGGAAAAGCTGTCAGTTTTTCCCCATTGAAGATGATATCAGCTGTGGGTCTTTCATATATGGCCTTTATGATGTTGACGTATGTTCCCCCATCCTTACTTTGTTGAGTGTCTTTTAAATGTTTTTTTATTTGTTTTTTGAGGGAAAGAGTTGGGGGTCAGAGAGAGAGAGAATCCCAGGGAGGCTTCCCACGGTCAGTGCAGAGCCTGATGCAGGACTCAAACTCGTGAACCATGAGATCATGACCTGAGATGAAACCAAGAATTGGATGCTAAACCAAATGAGCCACCCAGGCACCCCTCTGTTGAGTGTCTTTAATGAGAAAGGATGCTTATTTGGCAATACTTTTTCTGTATCTATTGAGAAGATTATATGGTTCTTATCCTTTCTTTTATTAATGTGGTGTGCCATGTTGATTTATTTGTGAATATTGAACCACCCATGCAGCCTATTAATAAATCCCACTTGGTAGTGGTTAATAATTTTTTTTAATATACTGTTGGATTCTATTTGCTACTGTCTTGTTGAGAATTTTGGTATCCATGTTCAGCAGGGATATTGGCTTGTAATTCTCCTTTTTAATGTGCTTTTTTTTTTTGAGAGAGAGACAGAGAGAGAGAGAGCCAGCGGGGGAGGAGCAGAGAGGGAGACACAGAATCTGAAGCAGGCTCCAGGCTTTGAGTTTTCAGCACAGAGCCCAACACAGGGCTCAAACACACGAATCATGAGACCATGACCTGAGCTGTTCAGATGCTTAACTGACTTAGCCAAACAGGTGCTCCTGTAATTCTCCTTTTTAGAGGGATCTTTGTTTTGGAATCAAGGCAATGCTCTCCTTTTAGAATGAGTTTGGAAGTTTTACTTCTATTTTTATTTTTTTGGAATTTTGAGAGAGTAGGTATTAACTCTTCATTAAATGTCTGGTAAAGAGGGAAGAGCTAAGAGGGCAGAGCAGCATGGAGGCCCTGAGCTTGTCTAATCCCCAAAATGCAGTTAGATCAGCAGCAGTCATTTTGGACATGTAGAAAATTGATCTGAGGATTAACACAACAATCTTCATAACTTGAGCCACAGAACTCAGCAAGGATGGGGTGCAGAGAGGTGAAGTGGGGGAGAGAAAAGCTGCAGACAGTAGGGAGGTGTTTTTGTGGAGAGAGAACTGAGAGAGGGAGAGAAAGGGGGGCAGTGCAGCAAATTGGAATTATGCAAGAAAAACACTCCCCTGAAAGTGTCTAGAGAGAAAAAAAAGAGTGAAAACACTTGCAGGAGACCGAACAAGAAATATGTTTGCCAAACCATTGACTAGAAAGAAAGAGAGGGTTTCAATACCACCGGGATTCTTTAAACCATGAAGCAGAGAATCTGAAGTTATGGAGCTCAATGCCTGGTGGTGGTCTGGTAAGGAAGTAGAGACAATTCCCAGAAGCAGGCAGTGGGGACTGAGGGGTCCATATGCAGTTCCACTGCTTGGAGTGCATTTGGTAGAGGCCATACAGCCTCCCCAAAGGCAAAGTTCCCAAGAGACCACAGAGAGCAGCCATGCTTGCTGTTATTGGGACAACGATGCCAGATTATGGCAAAACCTGGTGTCAGCTATGTTGTGATTTGTCTTAATCTCTGAGCCTCTGACACTGCACAATGACGTTAATATTTTATGGGGCAAGCCAGCATCCGGCCATTGCTCAGAGAGACCCTCCCCCAGAAAGTCAGTGCAGATCCAAGCTTCAGGGGTGTCTGAAGTGTGGGATTTTGAAACACAACCCCATCTGAGAGAAAACTCTGGAGGGTGCCACAACAGCAAGGATAGACAAATCAGAGGAGAAAATCAGAGGTATAGAATACAAAATTATGGAGAAAAATGAGGCAGATAAAAAAGCAGGGAAACAGGCAAAACAGCGTGATGCAAGATTCAGAGAACTCAGTGACTTATTAAAAAGGAACAACATCTGAATCATAGGAATCCCAGAAGATGAAGAGAGAAAAAAAAGGGACAGAAGATTTATGTGAGCAAATTATAGAGGAAAACTTTCCTAACCTGGGAAAGGACACAGATATCAAAATCCAAGAAACACAGAGAACTCCCATTAGATTCACCAAAACCAGCCATCACCAAGGCATATCATAGTCAAATTCACAATATACACAGACAAAGAAAGAATATGAACCCAGCAAGGGAAAAAAATCCCTTAACCTATAAAGGACGACAGATCAGATTCACAGTAGACCTATCCACAGAAACTTGGCAGGCCAGAAAGGAGTGACAGGATATATTCAATGTGCTGAATCGGAAATATGCAGCTGGGAATTCTTAATCCAGCAAGGCTGTCATTCAAAATAGAAAGAGAGATAAAGATTTTCCCAGACGAACAAAAACTAAAGAAGGTTGTGACTTCTAAACCAGCCCTGTAAGAAATTTTAAGGGTGACTCTTTCAGTGGATAAAAGACAAAACAAAACAAAAAAGACCAAAAGCAACAAAGACTAGGAAAGACCAGAAAACATCACCAGAAACACTAACTCTACAGGCAGCACAATGGAACTACATTCATTTCTTTCAGTGCTCCCTCTAAATGTCAAAGGAATATATGCTCCAATCAAAAGACATAGAGTTTCAAAATGGATAAGAAGACAAGAGCCATCTATATGCTGCCTATAGGAGACTTCATTTTAGACCTAAAGACACATGCAGACTGAAAGTAAAGAGATGGAGAAGGGGCACATGCACCCCAATGTTTATAGCAGCATTATCGACAATAGCCAAAGTGTGAAAAGAACACAAATATCTATTGACTGGTGAATGGTAAAGTAGATGTGGTATATATATGCAATGGAATATTACTCTGTGATCAAACAAGTGAAATCTTGCCATTTGCAACAACATAGATGGAACTGGAGGGTATTGTGCTAAGTGAAATAAGTTAGTCAGAAAAGGACAAACATCATATGATTTCACTCATAAATGTAATTTAAGAAACAAAACAGATGAACATAAGGGAATGGAAACAAAACTAATATAAAAACAGAGAGAGAGACAAATCATAAGAGACTCTTAAACACAGAAATCAACATGAGCGTTTTTGGCAGAGTGTTGGGGGGGGATGGGCTAAAATGGGAGAAGGACATTAAGGAGGACACTTGTTGGGATGAGAACTGGATGTTATATGTATGATGAATCACTAAATTCTACTCCTGAAAAGAAAAGAAATCATAAGAAAATATTATAAACAATGTTATACCCGTGTGAAAGCTGAAAAAATTCTAGAAAAGGGCATCTTATCAAAACTAACACAATAAGAAATAGGAACTCTTACCAGTCCAATATTACTAAAGAATTGCATCAGCATTTAAAACTTTCCCATAAAGAAAATGGTTCCAAATTACTTCACTGGAAAATTCTACCAAACATTTTGAGAAGCAATGAATCCATTCTTAAACCAATTCATCCGCAGACTAGTAAAAGAGGGTATGTTTTCCAATTACTTTTATAGGACCAACATAGTCTTAACATCAGAACAACTTGGACAATGTAAGACAGAAAACTACAGGTCAATATCCTTCATTACTCTTCACTCATGGGCCTCCAGAAGTCCACCCAGAAGCCCAACACATATGAGTGAGCCAAATACACAAATACCTAAAAATCATGTGCACTGTGAACAAATTGACCTAATCCTAGGAATATAAGGGGGATTTAATATTTAAAAAATCAAACAAGTTATTTGTTGCTTTAATAATTTGAAGGAGAAAACTCAAAAGATCACTTGTCTCTTAAAAAATAGAAACTGAATGAATGAATGAATGAATGTCTCTTAAAAAAATAGAAAGTAAATAAATGAATGAATGAATGAATGTCTGGTAGAATTCTCCTGGGAAGCCATTGGGGCTTGAATGCTGTATCTTGGGAGATTTTTGATATCTGATTCAATTTCTTTTCTGGTTATGGATCTGTTCAAATTTCTATTTCTTCCTGTTTCAGTTTTGGTAGTTTGTATGCTTCTAGGAATTTGCCCGTTTCTTCTAGATTGCCCAGTTTGTTGCCATATAATTATTCCTAATATTCTCATAATTGTGTGTATTTCTGTAGTGTTTAAGGTGTACTGCATAATACTTTGATTTACATGTATTGTGAAATGACTACCATAATAAGTTTAGTTACTATCCATCATCTCATATGTATACAATAAGAAGAAAGGAAAATATTCTCCTTATGATCAGAAGTTCTAGAATCTACTCTCTTACTAACTTTCCTATATATCATATAGCAGTGCTAAATATAGTCATCATGTTGTACATTTTATCCCTAGTACTTGTTTATCTTATAACTGGAAGTTTGTAGCTTTTGCACACCTTCCTCCAATTCTCCCTCCCCCTACCCCAGACCTCTGGAAACTACAAGTCTGATCTTTTTCTATAAGTTTGGTATTGGTTTTATTGTTCTTGTTATTTTGTTTTGTTTTTATATTATAAATATGTGAGGTTGTACAGTATTTGTCTTTCTCCGACTTTTTTCTCTTATCATAACACTTTCAAGGTCCATCTTTGTGCCAGTGGTATGATATTCTTGTTTTTTCATGGCCAAATAATATTCCATTTTGTATACATACACACACACATCACATTTTCTTTATCCATTCATCTATTAATGGACACTTAGGTTGTTTCCATGTCTTAGCTATTGTATATAATGCTGCTATGAAAATGGGGTGCATATATCTTTTTGAGTAGTGTTTTTGTTTCTTTTGGATATATTCCCAGAAATGGAGTTACTGGATCATATGATAATTCCATTTTTAATTTTTTAAGGAACTTCCATACTGTTTTTCATAGTGACTGCAGCAGTTTACATTCCCACCAACAGTGCACAAAGGTACCATTTTCTCCACATCCATGGTGTCATTTGTTATCTCTTGACTTTTTAGTGATGACCATAGAGGAAGTTTTAACATCAGTAGACATACCTCCCTTCCATGCAGTCATGGTGTCCTGTTTGCTGCATCAACCAAAGGAACTAGGGTAAAATTTATGATCCTTTGTGACATGGATCTAATTTTATCTCCTGTTGATATAAAGAAGAGTTTTGCAGGGCAACAACTTGGGATTCTGAAATTTACTTTAGCTCAGGAAAAACCAGGTATCCAAAATATGTTTCAAATACTTACCAAATTCCTAATTCATTGGCTGAGTTAGAGATTTCCCAAGAGATGTCCTAAGCACCACAGCACTTCTGTATGTGGCATGGCAAACTATTGCATGATATAGGCAGCAAATGGCTCCTCTCACCTTCTTTGCAGTTGAGAGGGGTTTTCAAACAAAGTCAGAAGGAAAAACATTTCTTATGCCCAAATGACCTTCCTTTATTCTCCTTAGTATCAATAAGAAATTCTAGTCAGATGTATATGGAAATAGGCCATCCAAGTCTGCACCTTCAACAGATGTGATTTCTCTGCCTTCCAATGGATTTTACTCACTGTTAAGGTGATTCTGTTTGTTACCCTGCTGTATTTTGAACTCTTATTCAAAAGCAACAACAGCAAGCTCAAAGGACCCTCTTCAATTCATTATAAAAACAGGCATAGGAATGAGTTCTACCAGTGAATAATGCAGTTACATGTCTATGCTAGGTGTTCCAACACAGATTTGTAGACTTTAACCATAAATCATATTTACAAGGTCCAATTCTATCTGTAGTATGCATATGGAGTTGCATATTCAGCAATATAGCAAGCCCATATTGGACTTGGGATAAAAAAATCTATTTTTGTGGAGGCTATCATAACACACAGAGGTTATTCTGCCACTGACAGGAAAGAAAGAATGTTAAACGCACATGAGCTGTCAAGTTGGTGAACTTTCCATGAGCTGAAACGACAGAAATGCACTAATTACAGTGAGAGAAGGGCATTTCAAATTCTGTTTCTTTTCTGTTACAAGCAATATTCCATAGAGTTGGAAGATTGGGACTACAGGAAACAATTTTGAAAATGAGATCAGATCATCTCTAATGTCTCTTTCATGCTTAAAATTCTCTAAGCCAAGAAGAATGATAAAATCAAAGACTGTCTGGTACCAAGTGTGTGATGCAGCAAGGTGGAGGACAATAGAGAGAGATGTCACTTGAGAAAAACTGGGGAGTGATTTCCCCACTGAGAAGATTTCATATCTAAACATAATGAAACAAAACTCTCTGCTACGGTCCTCCAAAAACAACAACAATAACAACAAACTGTCTAAATCCATCTCTTGGACTACCAATTTTTAATTTCTCCAAAATGTTGCTCCTTATTTTTCTTTGAAATTCAGATCAGACTTTAGAGTCTCATCTGCACCTATATATACACACCTATATACAAAAATTTGCAAAGGATTTTCAAAGGTACATTTGAAAGTTTCTTGTGCTTATTTCTATGTAATTATAGATTTTTCAGTTTTGCCATTATACTTGTTTTCATCATGACCAGTTGTGTTTTTACTTTCCTTTATATATCATTATTATGGATCAGACTGATATTTTGATCGTTCACCAAGTAACCATTTGTGAGTGAAGCCCAAGGGGGAAGGCAAATGGGAGAATGAATTGCATGATGTAAAGCAAAGTGCTAGGGGTCACTATAAGGCAGTGGATAGGGCTGTCTGTGGCAGCCACTGAGAGATTCCACTGTCTGGGAAGGAACAGGATACAGATTTGAAGGAATGCAGTTTACTTCAGATGCCTCTTGTCCTTATCTTTTCTTGTTTCATGACTTATTTCTTACATGCAATAAGAAAAGGAAGTCTCCACAGGGAGCTAAGAATCTCACCATAGATCTTCTATTTCTTGTAAGGCTTTTAAGTTAAGGGAAGAATTTATTCTGCATTATGCTTGAACTCCTCTCTTTAGTCAAAAAGATGGTCTATTAAGAGCAGTTTGGGCACGGTGGGAGGAAGTTGGCCTGCAGCTTCCTCAGCTCACCATTAATGGGTAAATTGAATTCCTCCATTTGGGGTGAGCATTTTGTTTGAAAGTATTTAAATTAAAGATCTTTATAATGACTGTAGTTTGGTTCTTTGTGTGCACAGTGAGTGCCAGGTGTTCCACAATGTCCTAAGTCACTCTAGAGTAATATTCAATTGTGTATGACTCTTGCACCTTTCTGCAGTCTCTTTCCAATGTATGCATCAAAAGAGGCTCTCAGGGGGAATTGGAAAAGCTGATTACCGGCAAGGAGGACATAGTCACACGATCCAGGCAAATGAGAAGGCATCATTGCAATGACCAATGATAGAACACTTGCAATGAACAAATAGTCACTTGTTAGGCAACCAAGCAAACTTTGCCTACGAGTTTCTTCTAAGGACTGAACAGAAGCATTGTGAATTTAGACAATATTTTATGCATGCTTTATCTTGCTGACAGACATAATTTTTTTCAACATTAAAAATTCAGTCCGAAGTAGCCTCAGAGCTCCAACCTCACAGCTCAATTCCATGCTTTATTGTTTTTTGAGAAGCAGTTTATGTATCATCAGTGTTAATGAAAATGTTATGTTCAATTCTTCAGTTGAATTGTAGATTTGAAATGTGAATTTCTCATAACCATATGCTCATGTTCAAAACTGATGTCTTTGTAGCTGTGACTATTCAGGGCATGGATATGTATAGAAGAAAATATGCATTTGAATGTGCAGCTTATATTTTATCATTAAGGCTGATTATTTATAGAAGCAGAGAAAGCAAAGAGCCGTCAAAGTTGTTTCAAATAAAACAAACAAGCAACTGTAAAAAGGTATGGTTTGCAGCAAGAATAGTTGCCATAAGCAGGATCCTTTATCTTTTCTAGAAAGAGCTAGTCATGGCTGTCCTTGCAAGCAAAGCACTTAGGAGTCACTGGACAAAATGCTGGAGAAGAGATGCAACTGGCCTCTTCCTCTGGAAATTAAGATGGATCCCTTGAAGGTAGTCTCAGATGGATCTGAAACCTCCAGTTACTAGAGCACTCAGTTCTTCCAGTTAACCACATCACTGGTTATATGTTCTTTCAAGACCCGATTCCATGATAGCTTATTTTCTTTACTGCCAAAGGTTGTCTTTTGTCAAGTTTAAGATATTTTTGAACTCAGTAATTAATCTTTCACATTATTCACAACCTATAATGCTAGCTATAAGTATTTTAACATTTGATAGAGATTGCTAGGTGCTTAATTAATATCCAATTTCTCTTTTTTAGTTAATAACATGACTCAATTTTATTCTGGATATCCTATAAGATATAAATGAGATACAGGATGGGACTTCCAGAAGGTCTCCTTAAGAGCGAGATAGTATTTGGTATATACATTCTTTTCCCATCCCATGTTCTGCTTCCTGCTGGTAATGTAAACATGACGGCTGGAGCCCCAGTAGTTATGTTGAATGATAAGTTAATCTTGAGTGTGGAATCTGAAACAAAAATGATGGATCATAAACATAAAAATTTATCTCTTTTGACTTTGGATTTGCTATTGTTAGGTCTGAATTTCCTACACTGAAACATATTTTATGTTAGAAAAAATAATGTCTTAATCTTGTATAAACTCATGTTCTTTGAATTCTCTGCTGATGTTACTAGATGATACAGCACATTTTGCTGAGCATGTGTTCTGAAAGCAGATCCAATCTAGCAATACTCTAGTAGTGGTTATATTGGTCACACACAGAAAAAAGCAGACAAGATATTCTAAATATCATTGGATCATGTGGATGGTGTAGTATACTTTCTCAGTGCAAATGCTCCAATCCTTGACCCAGAAACATTTAATTCAAATGAAAAATGCTATGAATTTGGGCTTCATATTTTATTGAGACAATCTCTCTAGACAAGTGTTGATGGATCAGGGTCAAAAAATACTTTGTGTTGTTATTCCACATTTTTGTGACCACCCCCCCCCCCATGACACTACCAACAAACTTTGAAAAGTAGAAACTAGGGATTCAAATAAAAGTATAATATTGAACTAAAATTTTATTCAAATAAAAAGTGGCATAAATCTCAGAATCGAGATTAACAAAAGGTCTCTTGTCCTCTTAAATGGTTGTCTATATTTTCCCCTTGTACCAGTATTTTTTAAGATTTGTAAGTTTATGTCTTTAACTTTTAATGTTGAGATAAATATAGGTTCAAAGGAAGTTGCTTAAATAGCACATAGAAGTCCTGTGTACCCTTTACTCAGTTTCCCCAGTGGTTACATCTTTAGTAACATATACAATATCAACATTTAAAAAAATTGACTTTGTTTAATATACGCATACATTAATCAGGGTTCTACAGAAAATCATAACTATAATAAATATTTATTGTGAGGAATGGGCTCAAGTGTTTGTTAAGCCTGAGAAGTACTTCTGTTCTTGGTATGATAGTCTGCTGTTTGCAAGCTGGGAAACCGGGAGAACTAGTAGTGTAATTTAGTCTGAGTCTGAAGGCCTAAGAACTGGGGTAGCTGAGAGTGTAAGTTCCAGTCTGAGGACTGGAGAAGATGAGGTGAGATTTCTTAGTCCAATCACTGAGGTATGAAAAAAGGGAGGAATTCCGCCTACCTCTGCTTTTTGTTCTATTCAGACCTTCAGTGGATCAGATAATGCCCACTCAACACTGCGGAGGGCAATCTACTTTACTGAGTTCACTGAGTCAAATGATAAACTCATCCAAAAAATTCTTATAGCAACACCCAGAAATGTTTAATATGGCACTCCATACCCGTCAAGTTGACACATTATCCATCACAGTGTGTATAGTTTTATGTCAGCTTATGATGTGTAGATTTGTGTAACCACCACCATAATCAAGATAGAGAACTTCCATTACCACAAAGATCTCCCTCATGCTACTCCTTTATAGTGACACACATCCCTCTTCCATATTATCTCTAACTCCTAGAAATCAGTAATCTGTTTTACATCTCTATAATGTTTTCGCTTTGACAATGTTGTGTAAGTAGAATCATAAAGTATGTGACTTTTTGAGATGGGCTTTTTCCATTCAGCATAATGCTTTTTAGATTCAACCAGGCTGTTGTGTGTGTCAAAAATTTGTTCCTTTTTAAGACTGGGTAGCATTTCATGGTATGAATGTGCTAGTTCATTTAACCATTCACACATTCAAAGAATATCTGCATTGCTTCCAGTTTTTGAGTATTACAAATAAAGATGCCATGAACAATAGTGTACATATTTTTATGCAGATGTAAGTCTTCATCTCTCTGAGATAAATGCCCAGGAATGCAATTGCTAAGTGGTATGGTAGTGCATGTTCAGTTTTTTTTAAGAAAATGCTGAACTATTTTCCAGAATGAATGTGCCAATTTACATTCCCACAAGTGGTTTTCTGATTGACAATTGTTTCTTTCCTTGAATTCTAAGTTTTCTAGTCAATCTTTTTCTCTCCACCTTTCAGAGTCTTCTTATGTTTGTTTTTCAGTGTCCAAGGTTTACTAGTTGTATTTGGCAGAAATAGGAAAAGGATATTTATTCTGTCTTCTCAGAAGCAGAAAACTTCCCTGCTTTCTTTTGATGACTGCAAAAATCTCACACCCTCTTTCAATGTTATATGAAATTTCAAAATAGTTTAACACATAATTTAAAAACAACATTGAGGGACACCTGGGTGACTCAGTCAGTTAAGCATCTGACTTTGGCTCAGGTCATGATCTCACGGTTCATGGGTTCGAACCCTGTGTTGGTCTCTGTGCTGACAGCTCACCTCATTGAGAGTTATTGCCCCATCCATTTTCAGGGTTCTGACAGTTTTGATTTCTAATGCCTCAACTTTTTATTTTTAACCATATGTCTACTTCCTAGCTGGGCTATTCTTTTGATACATGTGACTTATTATGAACCAAAGCACCAAAATCAGTACCAGATTTTGGCCCATTTTTTTTTTTTTACAACAAAGGTATTCAATTTTAGATAAGTTTGGGTAAACATCAGTTAAGCATCCTCATTCTTAATCAATGCTTAGTTGAATCAGACTTCAACAAGCTTTTGAGATCTTCTCATGATAACATATTTGTTTTATGAGCACTTGGTTTGATTCAAACTAGTCTGCTCACCTTTTTGCTTTGTGAAAAAAAAATAGACTAATTTTAAAGTATCAGCTTTGGAATGGGCGCATGGGCCTGCAAATGTAGATTTAACACACAATACCATCAGCCAAATGTAATTATAAAGGGATATTAGAATAAGTTCAATTTTAGCATAGATCTAGGTGAAAAAGACAAGATAGCCTTAAAAAAAACTCCTCATTTGGAGAGGAACAAATTTTTATATTTCCTAAACTTTGTTTTTCCTGTGGAAGGTTTGGGATCATTATATTAATATTCAACTGCAATGGAAACATGAAACATTTTATAAGTGTTGTTTATATCATGGGAGGTATAATTATACACATAAACATATATATAATTGATACATAGATTTTTGGTAGTTTCTGTGGTTAGGTGATTTCAAAATGTAGCAAGAAAAAATACTACATTGGATGCAATCAAATAAATAGAAAAAAACCCAAATAGTTATTTTATTAGATTTGGTTTGATCATTAAATTTATCTTGATTTTATAGGAAAAAACTAGTTACTTAAAGTTAGCTATATTTTTCTTTATTTATTTTTATTGTAAATTTTTTGTAAGTTTTTGCCAAACTCTTTGGCATCATTTTTGTAAAAAGGGGTGACTATCTAGACTACCGTGTACAAGTCAAGTAGGAGATTTCTCTTTCTGTTGCCACTTTCAATAATTTAAATTTTAGTTTCTTTAGGTTGCGGGTTGTTGTTTTGTCCTGTTTTGTTTTTGTTTTGAAAAGTCTAGATTTTTATTCTGACCACTTAGTGCTTTTCCTAAAGTAATGATAATAATCAAAAACAACCAAAAACCTAAAAAGTGTCTCTTTTTTTCTTTTCCTTTTTCTTTTATATCTACGGTGGTCTCTCTCAGTAGACAGAGCTTTAGTTAGTTTTATAAAATGCAACATTTAACACCTCCTCCAAGATTTTTTAAGGAAAAAGATAAACTTCAATGACATATAGTTGAGAATATGGATACAGGTTCATTCACCCACACTCAGATTGCAAAGTATTACTCAGGTCCCTTTAGCCTAAATGCATACAGTGCTGTGTGGCAAAGGTACATAATCCCAGGCTCCGTCATCATCATTATAATCAGTAGCATAGGTTAACCTGCTTTTTTATAACAAAACATAACTGCTGATCCCAATCTCTCTGCTTTGGAAAAAATTAGTCATTCCACTCAGCATTAGCTGAAATACCAAAAAGCAAATTGTAGTATTCTTTAGGAAGAAATAACTTAGATTTCTCTCCTTCTCATTGCCCGTCCCCATTCCATCTCTCCACCAGCCCCCCATCCTCTTTCTCCTCCTCCTTTACATAAGCAAATCCAGTATTTTTCTCCCTTACAAGATGGCTACTCAAAGGGTTTTCTTTGAAGTCAGTATTTATATAGCCAACCAACAGTGTTGTTGCCAATAATTACCGCTTCCGTGGTCGAATTTTCAATGTGGTGTGTTTTCAGCATTTGTGCACACTCCTTAACTTGAATGTGTTTTGAAAGATTGCACATTTCCAGTACTTATCTTAAGTAACATCTTCATGGTCAAAGATTGACCTTGCTTCTTCAATTTTTAAAGTTATTTTGTTGTCTATGGAACAAGGGATTTGTTTTTCTAGTTTTGAATTTCTATCCCTTAGTTAACACATCAAAATTCATTAGCCTAGCTGCAAGCAACTTCAGTACATCCTTTCCAAATGCATAATAATAAGTTTCCTATCAGGTTAGCAGCACCGGTACCTACACTGTTTATATGATCCTCAAACCAGGAATGTGCTCAAAAGAAGACCCAACTCTACTCCTGCTTGCATGTGCCATACCTCTGGGTAAGCATTCTCTTTTGATCCTTGTCCCTTAAATCCTTAGACAATTATGTTATAGTCTTCTGTGCAGCCTTCCTTTAGCACATTCAAATAATCTACCATGTTGCCATTTGACTTGTTCACCTGGGATTGGCAGGTTTGCTGCAACATATTCAATACTACCTCTAGGCATTTGTTAAATTCCCTATCAAGCAATCCTAAAATTCATATGGAACCACAAAAGGCCCCGAATAGCCAAAGTAATTTTGAAGAAGAAGACCAAAGCAGGAGGCATCACAATCCCAGACTTTAGCCTCTACTACAAAGCTGTCATCATCAAGACAGCATGGTATTGGCACAAAAACAGACACATAGACCAATGGAATAGAATAGAAACCCCAGAACTAGACCCACAAACGTATGGCCAACTCATCTTTGACAAAGCAGGAAAGAACATCCAATGGAAAAAATACAGTCTCTTTAACAAATGGTGCTGGGAGAAGTGGACAGCAACATGCAGAAGGTTGAAACTAGACCACTTTCTCACACCATTCACAAAAATAAACTCAAAATGGATAAAGGACCTGAATGTGAGACAGGAAACCATCAAAACCCTAGAGGAGAAAGCAGGAAAAGACCTCTCTGACCTCAGCCGTAGCAATCCCTTACTCGACACATCCCCAAAGGCAAGGGAATTAAAAGCAAAAGTGAATTACTGGGACCTTATGAAGATAAAAAGCTTCTGCACAGCAAAGGAAACCACCAACAAAACTAAAAGGCAACCAACGGAATGGGAAAAGATATTTGCAAATGACATATCGGACAAAGGGCTAGTCTCCAAAATCTATAAAGAGCTCACCAAACTCCACACCCGAAAAGCAAATAACCCAGTGAAGAAATGGGCAGAAAACATGAATAGACACTTGTCTAAAGAAGACATCCGGATGGCCAACAGGCACATGAAAAGATGTTCAGCGTCGCTCCTTATCAGGGAAATACAAATCAAAACCACACTCAGATATCACCTCACGCCAGTCAGAGTGGCCAAAATGAACAAATCAGGAGACTCTAGATGCTGGAGAGGATGTGGAGAAACGGGAACCCTCTTGCACTGTTGGTGGGAATGCAAATTGGTGCAGCCGCTCTGGAAAGCAGTGTGGAGGTTCCTCAGAAAATTAAAAATAGACCTACCCTATGACCCAGCAATAGCACTGCTAGGAATTTATCCAAGGGACACAGGAGTACTGATGCATAGGGGCACTTGTACCCCAATGTTCATAGCAGCACTCTCAACAATAGCCAAATTATGGAAAGAGCCTAAATGTCCATCAACTGATGAATGGATAAAGAAATTGTGGTTTATATACACTATGGAATACTACGTGGCAATGAGAAAAAATGAAATATGGCCTTTTGTAGCAACGTGGATGGAACTGGAGAGTGTGATGCTAAGTGAAATAAGCCATACAGAGAAAGACAGATACCATATGGTTTCACTCTTATGTGGATCCTGAGAAACTTAACAGGAACCCATGGGGGAGGGGAAGGAAAAAAAAAAAGAGGTTAGAGTGGGAGAGAGCCAAAGCATAAGAGACTGTTGAGAACTGAGAGCAAACTGAGGGTTGATGGGGGGTGGGAGGGAGGAGAGGGTGGGTGATGGGTATTGAGGAGGGCAACTTTTGGGATGAGCACTGGGTGTTGTATGGAAACCAATTTGACAATAAATTTCATATATAAATAAAAAAAAGGCATACAGTCTTTTTTTTTAATGTTTATTTTTATTTATTTATTTATTTATTTTTTGAGAGAGAGAGACAGACAGAGTGCAAGGAGGGGAGGAGGAGAGAAAAAAGGATACACAGAATCCAAAGCAGGCTCCAAACTCAGAGCTGTCAGCACAGAGCCCGATGCGGGGCTCAAACCCACGAACCACGAGATTATGACCTGAGCGGAAGTCAGACGCTCAGATGCTCAACAAACTGAGTCATCCAGGCCCCCCAGGCATACAGACTTTTGCTATGATACTAAGTCATTCCTTGTTATATACTGTGCAGTAGAAATTCTCCAAATGTGTCAATTTTTAAATCAATGTAGAGAACTTCATAATTACCCCCTATTAAATTTCATCTCATAACTTCAGGGGCATTCTTGCAACCTATAAATAAGTTTAAAACTTGAATTTGATTCATCTTACCTGTTATCCATCTCAGAATTGAGGTATCAGCATATTCTTCAAGAAAGACTGCACTGTCTTCATTCAGATAATGGCTCAATATATTGAAAGGGTCAGAAACAAATGCAGAGTTTTGTGGCAAGGTACTAGAGACCTTTCTTTAGGTCAACAATGATACACCAATCAAGACTTTACATTCAATTATTCAGCAAGTTATGAATAAAAGCCCACCTTTACAGTGTAATCCATATCTATATTTTAGCATTTAGTTCACACAATAATCACAGATCCTTCTGATTTTTCTGAAATCAAAATAATTTTGCATGTAATTTATGTCCTTGACAATCTTGATTCCAGGGAAACTCTTCCCTTTATCATTTCTTCAAGTGTTATCAGATAAAACTGTTCAGCAAGTCAAGAGGTCATTGTATGTTCTGAATTCAGAACACTAAAACTTTAAGCATATTTCTTGAAATTGAAGTTTCCATTAAGATTTTTTTGTCATTGTTCCAGTTGCGTGATAACTATTAGAAACTATCATCTATGTCCTCCATCTGATCAAACAGGTTGTATGAGATTCCCACCATATTTTGATATCTTTCCTCACCATGCTTCTGCCTCTACATATATGGATTTTTTTTAACTACTCTGTATCTTTGAAGCATCTGATGCTCTTTCTCCTGTTAAATCTATTTTTGAATAGATTACCTTTGATTGTCTCCTGTTCAATCTATTTTTGAATAGATTATTACCTTTGATTGCAGTTTTTCATTGAGTACCATCCCATGAAGTCTCAGTAACATCTGTTTGATTGTTTAACTTATTTGTGCTAAAATTTCAAACTAATTTCCAAAGGGTTTGCTACCATTTTTCAGTATAAAAATAAATGCAAGGAAATCCTATAATTAGTGTGTCTCATTCATTCCTTTTATTTTTAAATCTACTTATTTATTTTGAGGGAGAGAGAGAGAGAGAGACAGAGACAGAGAGAGAAAGCTTGCAAGGGGGAGGGACAGAGAGAGAGGGAGAGAGAATCCAAAACAGGCTCCAGTGCTGTCATTGTGGAGCCCAATCTCATGAAATGTGAAATCACGACCTCAGCTATAATCAAGAGTCAGACACTTAATTGACTAAGCCACCCAGGCACCCCTCATTCATTTTTATCTATTCAAACTCCAGGACTATTTTGCTCTTACTGCACCTTCATGTTTTTTGGACACTATCCCAAACTCCACCTAAAATGTGTGCATTTTGAAAGAGACAAATAGTCTATTCCAGTATATAGTCTAAGCATCTGCTGTGTACCAGAAGGAAGACCATTGATCTTACTAAAAAACTACTGCCTTGCTCATTGTTGCCATGCTGCTCATGAAATAAGCTCGGATTTAATGATGGAAATTTTAAGACCTGATTATAATGTGATCATCTGTTAGGTAATACGGGTGATAAGCAAAATAAATAAATATTAATATGAATTTAAATTCAAGGAAAAATGCAAATTTGTATGTGCTTTTATCTGGAATATTGATGTCTGAAGATTAAAATTATCATAAACCTCATTAATGTGTAGTATTGTTGTCCAAACCAGTAGATATTACACTGCAATTAATTGTATTAACAATTAAGACAAAGCAAATCCTTTCTAGTTTGAATGAAAGCTTTAAAATGATGATTTCAAACATGGGAAATGAAATGAATAATTTTGTTAAAAAGCATTTGTCCTTTGAACTTCAGTCTATTCAATATCTGAAGTGCTTACTAAAAGAGAGTTCTGTTCATCACATTTTAAACTTTAAATAATTATACCACCCAGTGTGCATTTATGTTAAACAGTAGTAACTGATAATACTAGTTTATAAAACATTTATATTAGATTATAAAGTTGCTCTTACAGTTAATTTTTTAAATTAACACTAAAAATATAAAAGCAAAACTTTTCTAGTAAGGTGACAAACTGAAAACTGTTACAGGGAACTTGTTCAAGAAGGCCAAATCTTCTGAAATGACTTGAAGCCTTAGACCTAATGATGGTAATATCTTACACTTGCTAAAGGAAATCAATATATTCTTCTATTGTTACTCTCTTTGCCAGTTGATCATGTCCATATCTTATAATGGCAAAGTGAGATCGTTCCTCTAGTAGTGTCAGCTGGAAAATGCTATCTGAACAACTATTATTAAATCGAGCATTGATGGGGCTATAAAAACCTTCCCATCATGAGATAATCCTTTCAAATCATATCTTATCACTAGAAATATATTGAAATGTTGGGGCACCTGGGTGTCTCAGTCAGTTAACCATTCTACTCTTGATTTTGTCTCAGGTCATGATTTCACAATTTGTGAGATTTGAGCCCCACATCAGTCTCTGTACTGACAGCATGGAATCTGGTTGGGATTCTCCCTCTCCCTCTCTCTCTCTGCCCCTACCCTGCTTGTCCTCATCAAAATAAGTAAACAAATAAAAATTAAAAAAAAAAAAATATATATATATATATATATATATATATATATATATATATATATATGTTGGGTACTATTGCTAATAACTTCATTAATATGTACCAATCTTCATTTCACATGGACAAACCCAATGGCCTTACGTGTACACACGGGTGCACACACACACACACACACACACACATACACACACACCATATCACAAGGCAATGGGAATAAAAGAAACATGGTAAATGAAAAAAAATATATGAGTCACAGAGGTTAATATCACCACTTGAGGCATACCATTCCCAGCTGGTTTTAAAGTTTGTGTAGAGTTCAGAAGTGTTTAGGAAATGGAATTAAGACAAACCTAATGTTACACATAAGGAGGGGAATGGAGCATAACACAAGTATATTTCCTACTACTGTTCATAACTTAGCTCCATACCCAAATGCCCAGACTGGAAACTAAATCACTTAGTAACATGCATTCAATAAATGTTTGAGTGCCAGTTATACAGAAGTGAAAGGGACAGAACCAACACTTGCTTTCACAGACCTGAAAGATAATCAGGGAAGATAGGTAAAAGAAACCTAAAAAGGAAGATAGACAACTAAATAACTAAATATAAAGAGTGGAGAGTGCTATTGTAGGAGATTAGGGGAGGGATTACCTGCAAGTGTTTTTTGAGGAAATGACACTGACTGAGATATGAAACTTGAGTTGGAGTTCTGGACAAAAAATGTACCAGGTAGAAAAACAAAAACAAAACAAGTCCCTTACCCCTCACATGAGATGCTTCAAGTCATCTACATTTCTTACCTGAAATATGCAATAATTTTCTAGCTGGATCCCTGCCTCTAGTTCCCTCCCAGCACAACCTCTATGTAGCACACCAAGTAATTTTTCTTAGATTTCAAAATTCTTCAATGGCACAGTACTGTCTAATGTAGAGAATGCTTCGCAGACTTCCTAGCAAAGCATTTATGCTTCACAACTTCACTCCAAATTCTTTTATTAGCTTCATTTTCCATCATTTCTGGAAAGTGATGGCCTCTTAAAATGTCTATGCCCTAACCCCCGGATCTTGTGACTACATTATGCTGCATAGAAAAAAAGACTTTAAAATGTCTTTAAGGTTACAGAATTTAAAATAGAACGATTACCCTGGATTATCTACGTGGACCCAATTTAATCATATGAACTCTTGAAAGCATAGCACTTTCTCTGGTTTAAGTCAAAAGAGGCAACAGAAGAAAAAGTAAGAATAATCTGAAGCATGGGAAGAACTCAATGTGCTATATGATAAGGAGAGCTGAGAGAGGCTCCTAATAGCCAGAAAGGAAACAGGGATCTCAGCTCTACAGACACAAGGAAATGCATTCAGCCAACAATGTAAATGAGCTTGGAAGCAGATGCTTTCTCAGAGCCTTCAGATACAATTGCAGGCTAGACAACTCATTGAACTTGTCTCTGTGAGACTCTGAACTGAGAAAAGCGAGGTTATCCCAGCTCTCTAGTCACTGTGTACTTCAGCCATCACAGCCTACAGCACAGAGATTAGAATTTGCACTAAAAATTGAATGGTAATTGATTGAATTAGTGCTTTAATTTGGCTTTATTGAAAACCTGCATAATTAGTATTAAAAATGTCAACCTAAGTGTTCACCAACAGAAGAATGGATAAAGATGTGGTGTACATACACATATACACATATACACAAACAATAGAATACTATTCAGACATAAGGAAATCCTGCCATTTGCAACAACATGGATGGACCTTGAGGGTATTATGCTAAGTAAGGCAAGTCAGACAGAGGAATACAAATACTGTATGATATAACTTGTATGTGCAAACTTAATAAAAATTGGAAAAATGGAAAAAAAAGAAACAAAAAACCCAGAGTGAATTGATGGTTATCAAAGGAGTGGGGTTACCTAGATGGAAGAGATGTCATTTAAAGGTACATACTTGAAACTATTAACTAAATAAACCCTGGACATCTGATATACAGTACAGGGATTACAGACAACAAGACTGCATTACAAATATTTAACCGGCTAAGACACTAGACCCTAATTGGTCTTACAAGAAGAAATAGTAATAATGTGACACAATAGAAGTGATAGCTAACATTACAATGGCAATCAAATTACAATATAAATGTATAAAATCAATATGCTGTACCCTTTAAATTTATACAGTGTTATATCAATTATACCTCAATTTCCATGAAGGAAGGGAAAGGAAAAAATGTTACAGAGAGGGAGGGAGACAAACCATAAGAGACTCTTAAATACAGAGAACTGAGAGTTGATGGGGGTAGGGGAGAGGAGAAAGTGGCTATGGGCATTGAGGAGGACACTTGTTGGGATGAGCACTGGGTGTTGTATGGATACCAATTTGACAATACATTATATTTTAAAGTAAATAAATAAGTAAATAAATAAACAAACATGTAAAAAAATTAAAAATAAATAAAAAGTACAATTTTTTAAATGTTTATTCATTTTCGAGACAGAGAGAGAGAGACAGAGTGAGCTGAATTTGATAAGTTGGTTATATATTTTGGATACTATCTATCTATAGATAGATAGATATAGATAATAGATAATAGGTTATAGGTTATAGATATAGACATATCAAAGTTCCAATTCATTTGACCTTACGATCTGTATATCTGTGTGAGCCTGACCCAATTAGATAATAGCTTTTAAAGTGGAGAATTTTCCTGCTGGTGTCAGAAGAGGAAGTCAGAAGTGGAAGTCAGAGAGATACAACACACAAGAAGAAATCAACACACTGTTGCTGGCTTTGAAGATGAAGGAGACCATGAACCAAGGAATGTCGGTATACTCTAGGAGCTGAGAATAATTCCATCTGATAGGCATCTGGGAAATGGGGACCTCAATTCTCCAACCTTATGGAATTGAATTCTTCCAACAACCTGGATGAGCTTGGAATCAGATTCTTCCCCCAAAACTGCAGATAAGATCCCAAGTTTTGTGACACCCTGATTTTGGCCTTGTGATAACATAAGCAGAGAACTTAGTTGAGCCCACTTGGACTCCTGACCTATGTGAACTGTGAGATAATAAACAGTTGTCACTAAGATGCTATATTTGTGGTAATTTGTTACAGCAGCAGTTAAAAACTAATTTAAAAAGCATTGATATAACTATAATCGAATGCAGCTCCTCTTGTATCTGTCTCAAGTGTCTTTTCCCTAATAACTTGGTAAAATTATTAGTTAATATGGTTTTTGGATGGTCTTTTCCATTCTTGTTTATTTAGAAGGTGTCTCATATATTCAGCGATATATTCAAGTTTCTCAAACTCTCTGAGTCTTAAAAGACTAATCGCTAAAAAGCAGTTGATAGGGCCACCTGAGTGGCTCAGTCTGTTGAGCATGTGACTTCAGCTTAGGTCATGATCTCACGGTTTGTGAATTGAAGCCCTCTGTCAGGCTCTGTGTTGACAGCTCAGAGCCTGAAGCCTGCTTTGGATTCTGTGTCTCCCTCTCTTTCTGTCCCTCCCCACTCACACTCTGTCTCTCTCTCTCTCTCTCTCTCAAAAATAAATCAACATTTAAAAAAATATTAAATAAATAAATAAATAAATAAATAAATAAAACAGTTGATAAAAACAGAACTTATTTCAAGGGATTAAATGAGTTAATGTTTATAAAATACTTGGAATAGACTCTGGCACATAATAAAAGTTCGAAAACCATTATTTCATCATAATTTTGTCTGCTCTCAAATGAGAGTCCTTGCTTCATGCCCTAATGAGCAAGACTTAGTATTCATGTGTACATTTGCTCAAAATGCAGTCTTTATAGAATGGTGCCAATGAAAGATAAAAATAGAGATTCTTTCTCTACAATCCAAAAGTTCTAAGTTTCTTTTATCAGTTCTCCTAAATTATCCCTGTGGTGTCCATCAATGGTTCCTTGTGCTCATCTATGGAAAGCCAAAGCCACTTTGGCTTAAAGAATATTATCTCCCTTGGAGAAGTATCAATTTATGTAGCATAACTTCACTCTTAGTGTAATAGTGTAAACATCCTCATGCAACCATGGCTACAGACATTCCTGATTAATCATTTAGCTCTACTTTCTGCAAGTTATAAAAACTTTTCATCTATTTTACTGATGCTGGGACTTAGCTTTTTAAGTTTTCTTGAATGTGTATTTAAAAAAATCATCCATTTTTGAGATAAAAGTAATGAAACATTCCCTGCTTAAAGCAAATTAAGTGATATTACACCAACAGGAAATGTGATTCAAGGGATTAAGTCCATTTCCTGATGCAAAGTTTAGGTTTCATTCTAGCTGATGAATGGATTATAAAATTTCCCCCCAAAACATCTTCCTTCAAGAATAATACTTAGATCCAAGCTCTAAATTCTATAATATAAATCCAAAAGAAAAGAAATGTACAGATCCTCCAAAACACATATTCTCCTTTATATAAGCTACTAGCACTACCTTTCTTAATTTTTTAGTAAGCATAAATAATAGAAACTGTAACTTTCGTAATATCTAATTTTTAATCTTTCATATGTTGAGATAAGCTTTATATACAATAAAACACCCATATTTTAAGTGGAAAATTTTATTAATTTGACAAATATATGAAGTCATGCACTCATCACCACAATAGAATTGTATAAAGTTTAGGTCACTTTATAAAGCTCCTTTGGGTGTTTTTATGGTCAATATCCTTTTTTAAAGTTTGTTTATTATTGACAGAGAGAGAGAGAGAGAGAGAGAGAGCTGGGGAAGGGCATAGAGAGAGAGAGATACAGAATCAGAAGCAGGGTCCAGGCTGTGAGCTGTCAGCCCAGAGCCTGATGTGGCACTTGAACTCACAAACTACGAGATTGTGACCTGAGCCAAATTCGGATGCTTAACTGACTGAGCCACCCAGGTGCCCCATGGTCGGCCTCCTTTTAAAAAGATATTCTTACCAGCCTCTATCCCAGGCAATGAGTGATCTGAAATGTACCTCCATATTACTAACACCTATTCCCAATTTCATATAAATTTAAGTATATTACATGCAATCGTTTGTGTCTTTATGTTTCTGTCAGGATAATTTATTGTTGTTGCTTTTCTTTTTTTTGTTTTATGCAGCAATTCCATTTTTAAAAGTTTTTATTTAAATTCCAGTTAGTTAACATACAATATAATATTGGTTTCAGGTGTGGAATATAGTGATAAGACACTCCCATACAACACGTGGTACTCATCACAAAAAGTGTGCTCTTTAATCCCCATCACCTAATTAACCCATCGCCCCACTCCCTTGCCTCTGGTAACCAACAATTTCTTCTCTATAGTTAAGAGAGCCTGTCTCTTGGTATGCCTCCCTCTCTTTCTTTTTCCCCTTTACTCATTTCTTTTGTTTCTTAAATTCCAAATTTAAGTAAAATCATATGTATTGTCTTTCTCTGACTGAATTATTTCACTTAGCATAATAATCTCTAAGTCCATTCATGTCACTGCAAATGGCAAAATTTCATTTTTTTTATGTATCACTAATATGCCACTGTATACATAACATCACTTCTTTACCCATTCATCAGTCAATGGACACTTGGGCAGTTTCCATAATTTGACTATTGTAGATATTGGTGCTATAAACATTAGGGTGAGTGTAACCTTTGAATTGGTATTTTTTTTTGGGGGGGGGATACCTGGTAGCACAATTCCTGGATCATATGATACTTCTATTTTCAACTTGTTGAGGAACCTATATTAATTTCCAGAGTGGCTGCATGACTTTGCCTTCCCACCAAAAATGAAAGAGGGTTCCCTTTCTCCATATCCTCACCAGCATCTGTTGTTTCTTCTGTTGTTGATTTTATTCATTCTGATAGGTATGGCTCACTGTACTTTTGATTTGTATTTCCCTGATGATCAGTGATGTTGAACCTCTGTATGTCTGTTGGCCATCTGTATGTCTTCTTTGCAAAAATCTCTATTCACTTCTGCTCATGTTTTGATTGGATTAGTTGTTTTTAGGTGCTGAGTTTGATAAGTTGGTTATATATTTTGGATACTAACCCTTTATCAGATATGACATTTGTAAATATCTCCTCCCATTCTGTAGGTTGCCTTTTAGTCTTGTTGATTCTTTCCTTCACTGTGCAGAAGCTTTTTATTTTGGTGAAGTCCCAATAGTGTATTTTTGCTTTTGTTTCCCTTATCTCAGGAGACATATGGAGAAAGAAGTTGCTATGGCCAATATCAAAAAGGTTACTGTTTATGTCCTCCTCTAGGATTTTGATGATCTCCTATCTCAGATTTAGGTCTTTCATCCATTTTTAATTTATTTTTGCATATGGTTAAGACAGTGGTCCCATTTCATTCTTTGCATGCCGCTGTCCAGTTTTCCAGCACCATTTGTTGAAGACACTGTCTTTTTCCCATTGGATAGTCTTTCCTGCTTGTCAAAGATTAATTGACCATAGAGTTGTGGGTCATTTCTAGGTTTTGTATTCTGTTTTACTAATCTATGTGTCTATGTTTGTGACAGTACCATACTGTCTTGATCGCTATAGCTTTTTTATGTAGCTTGAAGTCTGGACCTGTGATGCCTTCAGCTTTGTTTTCCTTTTTCAAGATTGTTTTAGCCATTTAGAGTCTATTGTAGTTCCATGCAAATTATAGGATTGTTTGTTCTAGCTCTGTGAAAAATGTTGGTGGTATTTTGATAAGGATTGTATTATATGTGTGTATTGCTTTGGTTAATATAGATAACTTGATAATATTTATTCTTCCAATCCATGAGCACAGAATGTCTTTCCATTTCTTTGTGTCATCTTCTATTTCTTTCATCACTGTTTTGTACTTTTCAGCGTAGAGAACTTTTACCACATTGGTTAGATTTATTCCTAGACACCTTAATGGTTTGGGGGAAATGTAATTGGGTTTGATTCCTTGACTTCTCTTTTTGCTGCTTTATTATTGGTGTATAGAAATGCAACGGATTTCTTGTGACTTTACTGAATTCGTGTGTCAGCTCTAGCAGGTTTTTGGTAGAGTCTTTCTGGTTTTCTACATAGAGTATTATGTCGTCTGCAAATAGTGAAAGTTTTAGTTCTTCCTTGATGATTTGGACACTTTTAAATTATTTTTGATGTCTGATTGCTGTGGCTAGGGTTTACAGTACTATGTTAGATAAGAGTGGTGAGAGTGGACATCCCTGTTTTGTTCCTGACCATAGAGGGAAAGCTCTCAGTTTTTATACAATTAAGGATGATATTAGCTGTAGATTTTTCATATATGGCCTTTATTCTGTTGAGATACGTTCCGTCTAACCCTACTTTGTTGAGAGGTTTTTATCATGAATACCTGTTGTACTTTGTCAAATGCCTTTTCTGCATCTAGGATCTAGGATCATAGGATTCTTATCTTTTTCTTTATTGATGTGGTGTATCACATTGATTGATTTGTGAACATTAAATCACCCTTGCAACCCAGGAATAAATTCCAACTGATCACAGTAAATGATTTTTTAAATATAAGGTTGGATTCAGTTTGCTAGTATTTTATTGAGAATTTTTGCATCCATGTTCATCAGGGATATTTGGCCTCTAGTTCTCCTGTAATGGAGTCTTTATCTGGTTTTGTTATCAGGGTAATGCTGGCCTCATAGAATGAGTTTGGAGTTTTCCTTCCTTTTCTATTTTTTAGAATACTTTGAGAAGAAAAGGTATTAATTCTTCTTTAAATGTTTTGGAGAGTTGGCCTGTGAAGCCATCTGCCCATGGACTTTTCTTTGTTGAGAGATTTTTGATTGCTGATTTAGTTTTTTACTGCTTGTCAGTCTGTTCAAAAAAAATTTTTTTATTTCTTCCTGCTTCAGTGTTGGTATTTATACATTGCTAGGAATATAATAATTTCTTCCAGGTTCTCCAATTTTTTGGCATAAATTTTTGCATAATTTTCCATTATAATTGTATTTCTGTGGTGTTGATTGTTATTTCTCCTCTCTCATTTGTGATTTTGTTTATTTGGGTCCTTTCTCTTTTCTTTTTCATGAGTGTGGCTAGAAGTGTAGCAATTTTATTAATTTTTTCAAAGAGCCATTTCCTGGTTTAATTGATCTGTTTTATTGTTATTTTTTCTCTTAGTTTCTACATCGTTTATCTGTACTTTAATCTTTATTATATCCCTCATTTTGCTGGATTTAGTCTTATTTTATTGTTCTTTTTCTAGCTCCCTTAGCTGTAGGGTGTGGTTGTTTATTTGAGATTTTTCTTGATGTATGAGGTAGGTCTGTATTGCTATATACTTCCATCTTACCACCACTTTGCTTCACCCCAGAGGCTTTAGACCATTGTATTTTTATTTTCATTTGTTTCCATGTATTTTTTTCATTAATTTCTTGGTTGACCCATTCATTGTTTATTAGCATGTTATTTAATTTACATGTATTTGTGTATTTACAAATTATTCTTGTGGTAGACTTAAGTTTCATATCATTGTATGTAGAAAATATGCATGGTATGATCTCAGTATTTTTTATTTGTTGAGGCCTGATTTGTGACCTAATATGTAATCTTTTCTGAAGAATGTTTCAAGTACACTTGAAAATATTATGTGTTCTACTGTTTTAAGATGGAATGTTCTTAATATATCTGTTAAATCCATCTGCTCTAGTGTGTCATTCAAAGTCATTGTTTCCCTATTGATTTTCTGTTTAGATAATCTACCCATTGCTGTAGGTGTGGCATTAATATCCCCCTACTATTATTGTATTATTAT
>NW_024420362.1:1134690-1162692 GCF_014898765.1 Herpailurus yagouaroundi | reverse complement strand
CCTGTTGGATTCTCCCTTTTGTTATGACATAGTACCTTACTTCATCTCTTGTTACAGTCTTTGTTTTGAAGTCTAATTTGTATGATGTATGTATTGCTAATCTGACTTTCTTTTGACATCCATTTGCATGATAAATGTTTCTACATCCCTTCACTTTCAACTTGCAGGTGTTTTTAGATCTAAAATGAGTCTCCAAAGGCAGCATAGAAATGGATATTATTTTTTATTCATTTTGACACCCTATATCTTTTGACTGGAGCACTTAGTCCATTTACATTCAGAGTAATTATTGATAGATATGTACTTATTGCCATTTTATTATTTGTGTTGTGGTTGTTTCTGGAGATTTTCTTTGATCATTTCCTGTCTTTGTCACTTTTGTTCTTTCCACTCAAAGAGTCCCCTTTAATATTTCTTTCAGGGACAGTTAAGTGGTCACAAACTTCTTTGGTTTTTGTTTGTCTGGGAAACTCTTTATCTCTTCTTCTGTTGTAAATTATACACTTGCTGGATAGAGTATTTTTGGCTGTAGATTTTTACCATTCAGCACTTTGCATATGTCATGCCACTCCCTGCTGGCATGCAAAATTTCTGTTGAGAAATCTCCAGGTATTCTATGGGTATTCCCTTGTAATTAAGGACTTCTTTTGTCTTGCTGATTTTAAGGTTTTTTTTCTTTATCACTATATCTTGCAAATTTACTTAAAATATGTCTTGGTGTTAGCCTTCTTTTGTTGATTTTGATGGGAGTTACTGTGCATTCTGGATCTGGATGTCTATTTCCTTCCCCAGTTGAGGGAAGTTTTTAGTTATTATTTCTCAAAATAAATATTCTGTCCCCTTTTCTCTCTCTTCTTCTGGGACTTCTGTATTTCAAATGTTAACATTTGATGGAGTCACTGAGTTCCCTAAGTGTATTCTTGTGTTCCATAATTCTTTCTCTCTTTTGTTCAGCTTCATTATTTTCCATCATTTTATCTTCTAGGTCACTAATTCATTCCTCTGCTTCTTCCAGCCTGCTGTTCATTGCATGAAGTCTGTTTCCAATCTCATTTATTGCATTCTTCATCTCTGATTGATTCTTTTTTAGCTCTTTATTTGTGTAGTAAGGGTCTCCCTGATGTTTTCCATTCTTTTCTCAAGGCCAGTAAGTATCCTCATGATTGTTGCTTTAAATTTAAATTTTTAATGTTTATTTATTTTTGAAACAGATTGAGAGATAGAGTGCAAGCAGGGGAGGGGCAGACAGAGGGAGACACAGAATTTGAAGTGGGCTCCAGGTTCTGAGCTGTCAGCACAGAGCCCGACACAGGACTCAAACTCATGAACCATGAGATCATGACCTGAGCCAAAGTCAGATGCTTAACCGACTGAGCCACTCAGGCATCCCATGGTTGTTGTTTTAAATTCTCCATCACGCATGTTGTTTATATCTGTTTCACTTAGATCTCTGGCTGTAGTCTTATCTTGTTCTTTCGTTTGGGATAAATTCCTCCATCTTGGCATTTTGTTTAAGTCTCTGCCTTCTTCTATGTGTTAGAAAAGTCAGCTATGTCTCTTACTCCCGAAAGTAATGGTCTTAGGAAAAAGAGGTTATGTGGTGTACAGAGCCTGGAGCTTCAAGGAGTGTCTCTCATTTTAGTTGAGTTGGCTCTGCTATTATATTTTGGCTGCCCTATTCTTTAGGCCAGTCATCTGCAGAGGCTCTCCTTGTTTGTAGTGGGCAATGTTTGGTCCTTGGCTGGAGTGTTGCAAATGTAACTAGGTGTGTTTGTTCTATTTGTGTAAAGAGACCTGATACTAGTTCTACTAGAATTGAGGCCTTGCAGAACTTTCTGGTCAGGAGACATGGTGTGGGCAAGGGTTTGTGCTGGTTTCTTGGGGAGGGGCCCACAGTGCTGGGATTTAAGCAATCTTGCATGAAAAGGGAAGTCCTGTCAGAGGGCAGAGGTGTGGGGCTTTATTTATGCAATTTAGACAACAAGTGTTGCTGCTGTACTGCTTCCTGAAGGTAGCTGTGTGTTTTGCTGAGGGTGGGAGAGAGAAATGGCACTGGCAAGCTTCTTTGTTCCGTGAATGCTTCCTCTTAGGGAATTTCTCAAAGAAGTGTTTATACTATCCCCCCTCTTTGCCTTAGGCATTCTTTAGATTGCTGTGTCCGTGCTTGCCTTCCTTCTCTCCAGGAGTAACATGGTGCCTTCCTTGCTTTATTCCCACCATGACTGCTGACCTTTAAAATTCCAAGCTTTAAGCCACAGTAGTTGCAAGAACTCATGAAATTCAACTTCTATTGTTTTCTAAGCCAATGGCTTTGGGGAAATGTTCTCTTTGTGCATTCTCCTGTGTTCTCTACTCTCTCTCCCCTTTCTCCACAACCATCCCTCACTCCTTTCCACAGAACCTGCCATCCCTTTCTCCCCTAGACCATGTATACATACTTTTTACCTTCCTTGATGTGGCCTCTTCTGCCCCTTTAGTTGTATAGTTTGTTCTGTCAGTCTTCATGTTGATTTCTGTGGTATGTCCGATGATTTGATAGTTATCTACTTGTGTTCCAGGGGGGAGATGAGCCTATGGTCTTCCTACTCAGCTGCAATCTTCCCTCAACCAGAATGTTTTTGAGATTCATCCACGTTATATGTATTTGTAACTTACTCCTTTTTACTTGCTGACCATTATTCCGTTTTATAAAAAGCTACTATCTATGTCTATATCTATATATCTATATCTATAGATAGATATAGATATATAGATAGATATAGATATACATATAGATGATATAGATATAGATATAGATATAGATATAGATATAGATATAGATAGATGTTCATTTTCCTTTAAATGTATATTTTACTTGTTTCCAGCTTGGAGCTACTATGAATTAAGTTCCTGTGATCATTATTATAGATGTTTTTCCGATGTGTATGTTGTTTCATTTCTCTTGAGTAAATAAGTAGTAGTGGAATTACAGGTCCCTGGGTAGCTGTATATTTGAGTTTATAAGAAATATCCAAACAGTTCTCTGTCATTGTTGTAACATTTTGCACTCCCATCTGCAATCTATGAGAGGTCTTGTCTTTTTATACCTTCATCAAAATTTAGTGTTTTCTTTTCCTTTTTTTTTTTTTCAAATGTTAGTCATTCTATTGGGTGGGCAGTGGTATATCAGATGGTTTTAACCTTAATGGTTTTAATTTGTATTTCCCTGTTTACTAATGTTATGTATCTTTCAATGTGCATACTAACCCTTGGATATATTATTTTGTGAAGTATTTACTCAATTCTTTGACATCTTATTGGGTTGTTTTCTTTTATTGTTGATGCATAGGCTTTCATTGTATAGTCTACATATGAGTACTTTGTCAGCTATGTGGATTGTGAATATTTTTTCCCAGTCTGTGGTTGATATTTTCATTTTTATTACAAGTTTTTAATGAATTCAACTTATGAAGCTTTTTTTATGATTATTGATTTTGTGTTATTTCTGAGACATTTTTGTCTATGTTAAAATTGCAAAGATACACTTTAGAGTTTTCATTTAGAAGCTTTGTGCTTTATCTTTAATGTTTACATCTATGATGCACCTCTAATTGTCTATAATTCACTTGTATGTGGGCTGTGAAGTAGGACTCAAATTTGGTTGTTTTTCATGTTTATCCTATTTTTTCAGCACAGTTTGTTGAAAGGCCTTTCCCCCATTGAATTACCTTGAAAACATTTTCAAAATTCAATTGAGTGAATTGTGTGAGTATTCAGATACATTGATCAGGCAAACTATCCTTTTGCCAATGCAACATTTTCTTGATTACTATAGACTTATAGTAGCCTTGAAGTCAATAAAAGCTTATACACCAACTTTGGTTTTATTTTTTAAAATTGTTTTGGCCCTTATAGTTTCTTTTTATTACCATAAACTTTGAATCCACAAGTTAATTTTATAAAAATGAAAATTTTCTGAGATTGCTTTGATTCTATAGGTCAAGTTGGAGGCAGTTGACATATTTAAAATATTAAGCATTCCAGTCTTTACATATGGTATATATCTCTATTTGCCATTAATTTGGGAAAATTCTTCACCAATATTACTTCAAATATTTCTTCCGCTTCTTGCTTGCTTGCTTCTTCTTCTGGTATTCCCACTGTATATATATTATACCTTTTGTAATTGGCCCACATTGCTTGGGTAGTCTTTTTCTTTCTTTTTTTTTTTTTTTTTCTTGACTTTTCAGTTCTGGATGTTTCCATTTACATATCTTCACACTCACTTATTCTTTCCTTGGTTTTCTCCAGTCTACTGATGAACCTATCAATGACATTCTTTACATTGCTACTATATATATATATATATATATATATATATATATATATATATTTCTAGTATTTCTTTTTGATTCTTTCCTTAAGTTTCTGTTTCTGTGCTAAATTATCCATCTATTCTTGCATGATCACACTTTCCATTAAAACCTTTAGTCTTTTGGGGCACCTGGGTGGCTTAGTCAGTTAAGCATCTGACATTGGCTCAGGTCATGATTTCATGGTTCATGGGTTTGAGCCCCATGTTGGGTTCTGTGCTAACAACTCAAAGCCTGGAGCCTGCTTCAGATTCTGTGTCTCCCTCTCTCTCTGACCCTCCTCTGTTCATGCTCGGTCTCTCTCTCTTTCTCTCTCTCTTTCTCTCTCTTTCTCTCAAAAATAAACGTCAAAAAATTAAAATAAAACAAAACAAAGTTTTTTTTATCCTATTAATTATATTTATTTTAAATTCCTGATTGATAATTCCAAAATCTCAGCCATATATGAGTCTGGTTTGATGTTTTCTTTGGTTTCCAGACTGTGGTTTTTACATTTCAGCATGCCTTATTATCATCTGTTGGTAGTCAGACATGATGTATTGAGTAATAGGAATTGAGGTAAATAGGCCTTTAGTATGAGGTTTTACATTTATATAGTTGAGACTTAGGCTATATTTACTGTTCACCATAGCTGTAGGTGTCAGAGGCAAGAATTTCCTCTTGTGTCCTTGTTTTTGTGTCTCCTATTGTCTTTAGATACTCTGTAAATAGAGTCTGAGACTTGCAGTTTTTACAGCTATAATCTGTTATTATACAGAAGTACAATTGATATGGCACTAAGATTTGAGGTAAAGAGTGAAATATAGTTCTATGATTAGGTCTGAATATTTTAGTAAGCCTGTATCCCTGGGCTGTAACCTTCACAAGTAATTTTCAGCTTATTTTTCCACAGAAGGTGAGACAGAAAGACTAGATGTGGCTGGAGTTGGAAATTTCCTTTCTTCTAGGTCTTCTAAAAGTCAGGTTGGTTAGCCTCTGGCAAAAGTTTCCCTTCAGAGCAGACTACTTTTAAGGACAGCAGAGTTCTCTGGGTGCTTTCCAAAATGGCTACTTTTCCCCTCACCCTGCCAGAAGAGGAGACAATTTTTCTCTCAGCTTCACCCTGAAAATCTAGTGGGGTTCGTGGACAAAACTGTAACAAAATGTGGAGACATCTCTAAGATTGGCCACCCATTTTTTTAACTATCGAGCTCATCCACACTGAGTACCCAGGAATCTGTCAATCACAGTCTCAGTGTTCCTAACAGTACTGGCAAGAGCAGCAGATTTCTGTTCCTGGTAAATTGTGATACTTTGTGTTTGCTTGAGTTTTCAATCTTCATCATGGCAGTTCATGTTGTGACTTCAATTCTCTGATGGATCCCTCAATTCCTTGAAGACAGTTGTTGATTTTCAACTTGTTCAGTTTTTTTTTTTTTTTTCTTGTATGGAGAGATATGATAACTCCTTGTATGTTTGGTTGGTTGGTTGTTTTTTTAAGAAGTAATACCTTCTTTTTTGTTTTTTTATTTTTTTAAATACAAAATTTATTGTCAAATAGGTTTCCATATGACACCCAGGGCTCATCACAACAGGTGCCCTACTCAATATACCCATCACCACCCCCTCACTTCCACCCCACATCAACCCTCAGTTTGTTCTCAGTTTTTAAGAGTCTCTTATGCTTTGGCTCCTTCCCTCTCTAACCTTTCATTTTTTTTTTCCTTCCCCTCCCCCACGGTCTTCTGGTAAGTCTCTCAGTATCCATATAAGTGCGAAAACATATGGTATCTGTCTTTCTCTGTATGATTTATTTCACTTAGAATAACACTCTCCAGTTCCATCCATGTTGCTAAAAAAGGCCATATTTCATTCTTTCTGATTGCCATGTAGTATTCCATAGTGTATATAAACCACAATTTCTTTATCTATTCATCAGTTGATGGACATTTAGGTGCTTTCCATAATTTGGCTATTGTTGAAAGAGCTGCTATAAACATTGCAGTACAAGTGCCCCGATGCATCAGCACTCCTGTATCCCTTGGATAAATTCCTAGCAGTGCTGTTGCTGGCTCTTAGGGTAGAACTATTTTTAATTTTTTAAGGAACCTCCACACTGTTTTCCAGAGCGGCTGCACCAGTTTTCATTCCCACCAACAGTGCAAGAGGGTTCCCGTTTCTCCACATCCTCGCCAGCATCTATAGTCTCCTGATTTGTTCATTTTAGCCACTCTGACTGGCATGAGGTGGTATCTCAGTGTGGTTTTGATTTGTATTTCCCTGATGAGGAGCGACGTTGAGCATCTTTTCATGTGCCTGCTGGCCATCCGGATGTCTTCTTCAGAGAAGTGTTTTCTGCCCATTTCTTCACTGGATTATTTGTTTTTCAGGTGTGGAGTTTGGTGAGCTTTTTATAGATTTTTGATACTAGCCCTTTGTCCAATATGTCATTTGCAAATATCTTTTCCCATTCCGTCTGTTGCCTTTTAGTTTTGTTGATGGTTTCCTTTGCAGTGCAGAAGCTTTTTATCTTCATGAGGTCCCAATAGTTCATTTTTGCCTTAATGCCCTTGCCTTTGGGCATGTGTCAAGTAAGACATTGCCATGGCTGAGGTCAGAGAGGTTTTTTTTCTGCTTTCTCCTCTAGGGTTTTGATGATTTCTTGTCTCACATTCAGGTCCTTTATCCATTTGGTGTTTATTTTTGTTACTGGTGTAAGAAAGTGGTCTAGCTTCATCCTTCTGCATGTTGCTGTCCAGTTCTCCCAGCACCATTTGTTAAAGAGACTGTCTTTTTTCCATTGGCTATTCTTTCCTGCTTTGTCAAAGATTAGCTGGCCATACTTTTGTGTGTCTAATTCTGGGGTTTATATTCTATCCCATTGGTCTATGTGTCTGTTTTTGTGCCAATACCATGCTATTTTGATGATTACAGCTTTGTAGTAGAGGCTAAAGTCTGGGATTATGATGTCTCCTGCTTTGGTCTTCTTCAATATTACTTTGGCTATTCGGGGCCTTTTGTGGTTCCATACAAATTTTAGGATTGCTTGTTGTAGCTTCAAGAAGAATGCTGGTGCAATTTTGCTTGGGATTGCATTGAATGTGTAGATAGCTTTGGGTAGTATTGACATTTTAACAATATTTATTCTTCCCATCCATGAGCACGGAATGTTTTTCCATTTCTTTATATCTTCTTCAATTTCCTTCATAAGCTTTCTGTAGTTTTCAGCATACACATCTTTTACATCTTTGGTCAGGTTTATTCCAAGGTATTTTATGCTTCTTGGTGCAATTGTGAATAGGATCAGTTTTTTTATTTGTCTTTCTGTTGCTTCATTATTAGTGTATAAGAATGCAACTGATTTCTGTACATTGATTTTGTATCTTGCCATTTTGCTGAATTCATGTATCAGTTCTAGCAGACTTTTGCTGGATTCTACCAGGCTTTCCATGTATAATATCATGTCATCTGCATAAAGTGAGAGTTTGACTTCATCTTTGCCAATTTTGATGCCTTTGGTTTCCTTTTGTTGTTTGCTGATGCTAGAACTTCCAACTCTATGTGAAACAACAGCGGTGAGAGTGGACATCCCTGTCGTGTTCCTGATCTCAGGGAGGAAGCTCTCAGTTTTTCCCCATTGAGGATGATATTAGCTGTGGGCTTTTCATAAAGAAATAATAGCTTCTAAACTCTTTACGTTTTGGATCAGAACACAAAAGTCCTCTCTATTCATTTAGAAATGATGGAATGTACCTTAAAGTATTTTGAAGTTTTCAGTGTAGCTGTCTTGCATATCTGTTGCTCAATTTATTCCTAAGTATTTTATGTTTTATGTTTTTTTTCTTAAAAGCTAATTTCCAGTGGCATGCTGCTCATACAATGAAACACAATTGGTTTTAAAATTTTGTATACTGATCTTATATTACAATACTTTGATGAATTTACTTTTTAGTTCTAGTAATTAATTTGTACATTGCTTATGATTTTCTACGTATATAATCGTGTGTTCTTTAATGAAAAAGAGTTTTGGGTCACCTGGGTGGTTCAGTTGTTTAAGCATCTGACTCTTGATTTCAGCTCAGGTCATGATCTCATGGTTTGTGAGATCAAGCCGCATGTCAGGCTCCGCACTGACATCATGGAGCCTGCTTGGGATTCTTTTTCCCTCTCTCTCTGAACCTCTCCCACTCATTCTTTCTCTCTCTTTCTCTCTCTCAAAATAAATAAATAAATAAATAAATAAATAAATAAAGTTTAATTTTTTTCCCTTCCAATTTTTATGCCTTTTGTTTCTTTCTGTTGACTTACTGGATTGGCTAGGACATCCAGTACAATTGAAGAGAAATGGTGATAGAAGACATTTTATCTTGTTCCTACTTTTAAGGGAAAAACATCCATGACCTAATAATTAAGATAGAAAACACTTAAGTTTTTCATAAATCCCTCTTATTGAGTTGAGCAAAGTTCCTTCTATTCCTAGTTTCTTGAGCACATGTTGTTTTTGAATAATAAAGAAATATGGAATTTATCAAATAATTCATCTGCATCTATTAATATAACTTTATGATTTTCCTTCTTTATTCTCTTTAAATGGTGAATTACAGTAATTGATTTTCAATGTTAAATTAATCTTGCATTACTGGCATAAATTTCACTTATTCATGATGTATTATATTTTATAATATATTGTAACCAATTTACTAGTACTGTGTTAAGAATTTTTTTGATCTACATTCATGAAGGACTTTGGATGTCATTTTCTGTTCTTGTAATGCCTTTGTCACATTTTGGTAACTGGCTTATCCTGGCCTCAAAAACAAACTGGGAAAGACTCTCCCTTCCTTCACCTTCTAACAGAGTTAGTATAAGATTAATGTTATTCCCTTCTTAAATGTTTGATAGAATTTATAAACAAGAACTTGTGATCTGCAAATTTTCATTGTGGGACAGTACTTTTACTATACATTCAATTTATTTTATGTGTAGTCTTATTACACTTTTTTCTATATTTTTAAATCAGTTTTAGGAATTTGTACCAGTCAAAGAATTAATATATATCATCCAACTTCTCAGTTTTGTTAGCCTGAAGTTGTTAATAATATTCCTTAGGTATCCTTTAAATGTGTGTAAGATTTGTATCAATACCTCTGCTTTCATTCTTGATACTTGTAATTTGTATTTGCTTTTATTTATTGATTTATTGATGTACATCAAAGCTTATTCTTTTATTAAGCTTTCTAATAACAAAATTTTCCTTTGTTAATTTTTTCTGTGGCTCATGTTTTCTATTTCATTGATCTTTGATCTTATGTTTATTGTTTCCTTTTTTCTACCTTGGGTTTAATTTGCTATTCCATTTTAGCTTCATAAGGTAAAAAAATAAAATCAACAAATTTAAGCCTTGCTGCTTTTATATAAATACTTGTTTCTTTTCTATATTCAAACTTGTAAGTTTTTTACTAAGCATGATTTTAGCTTCTTCCCACACATTTTGTTATGTTATGTTTTCATTGTCTCTTAAGTAGATTTTTTTTTCTTTTTACATGATCCAGTCATCTTTTACTGGGCATATATTATCAATTATAATATGAAAACATTACATTATCATGTATTTTAACAAGGGGTGCCAGGCAAAAAAAGAATTGTCATGATCAGGAATGCAGAGTCACACTCCACACTGGGTCGTTTTACTGGTACTTGCATAGCCACTCATATTTGAGTTCCTTCTTAGAAAGGCAGTAGTTGGAAAGAATGTAAGTACCTGGCACTATAGAAACCACAGCAATCTCCTGTTCTTCACAGTGGCACACTTATAATACAAGTAATAATAATATCTTTGAAATGCTCCAACACTGCCTTTAAGGGTGAAATCCCACATCAATACCCAGCTTGATGGCTTATTTATTTTAACATCCTTGAATTTCTTCTTGTTCACTGTTAACACTGACACCATTTTGGTGTTCCTAGTATCCCTTATCCAGGTGAATTTATTTTATAATTCCCTTTGTAATTTCTTCTTTAATTCAATTTACAGATTTGTGGCAATTTATAACAAGGCTATTTAATTTTGAACCACTTGAGGATATTTCTAGATACTTTTCTGTTACTAATTTATAATTTAATTCTATTATGATATGAGAAAATTCTCTGTAATACTTAAATCATTTGAAATTCATCGAGACTTATTTTAAGGCCCAGCATATGGTCTATATTGTTAAATTGTTTCATGTGCACATGAAAACAATGGGTTTTCTGAAGTTGTTGGATAAGCATTATAAAATGTTAATAGGGACAAACTAATTTATAGTATTTCCAGATCACTATTTTTTTATTTTTTTTCTCACTGAGAGAAGGTTATAACTCAACCCAAACAAGGTAAATGTGCCTAGTTTTGCCAATAATCCCTTTTTTCTTGAGTCCTATTTTGTATAATATATTGAAATAATTTAAGTTTTCTTAAGCTTGCCATTCACTTGAATATATTTTTAAATTATTTTACTTTTTGATATTTATTTATTTACTTATATTTATTCTCAAGTTAGTTAACATACAGTGTAGTTTTGGCTTCAGGAGTAGAATCCAGTGAGTCATCACCTACATATAACACCCCATGCTCATCTCAACAAGTTCCCTCCTTAATGCCCAGCACCCATTTCCCCACACCCATCAACCCTCAGTTTTTTATCTGTATTTAAGAGTCTCTTCTGGTTTGCTTCCCTCTCTGTTTTCATCTTATTTTTCCTTCCCTTCCCCTATGTTCATCTGTTGAGTTTCTCAAATTCCACATATGAATAAAATCATGCAATACTTGTTTTCTCTGACTTATTTCACTTAGTATAATACCCTCCAATTCCATCCACATTGTTGCAAATGGCAAGATTTCATTCTTTTTCATTTCCAAGTAGTATTCCAGTGTGTGTGTGTGTGTGTGTGTGTGTGTGCACACGTGTGTGTGTACCATATCTTCTTAATCCATTAATCAGTTGGTGGACATTTGGGATCTTTCCATAATTTGGCTATCGTTGATAGCACTGCTATAAACATTGTGGTGCATGTGCCCCTTCAAATCATTATTTTTGTATTCTTTCAATAATTTCCAAGTAGTGCAATTGCTGGGTTATAGGGTAATACTATTTTTAATTTTTTGGAGAACTTTCACACTGTTTTCCAGAATGGTTGCACCAGTTTGCCTTCCCACCAACAATGCAAGAGGGTTCCTCTTTTTCCACATCCTCACCAACATCTGTTGTTGCCTGAGTTATTCATTTTAGCCATTCTGACAGTTGTGAGGTGGTATCACGTTATGGTTTTGACTTGTATTTCCCTAATGATGAGCAATGTTGAGTATCTTTTCATGTGACTGCTTGTAATGTGGATGTCATTTTTGGGAAAGTGTCTATTTATGTCTTCTGCCCATTTCTTTACTGGATTATTGTTTTTTTGGATGTTGAGTTTGGTAAGCTTTTATAGATTTTTCATACTAACATGTTATCTGATGTGTTATTTGCAAATATCTTCTCATTATATCATTTGCATTTTATTTTTGTTGGCTGCTTCCTTCACTGTGCAGAGGCTTTTTATCTTGATGAGGTGCCAATAGTTCATTTTTTGATTTTATTTCCATTGCCTTTAGAGACATTTCAAATAAGAAGTTGTTGCAGCCAAGGTCAAAGACATTGCTGTCTGTTTTCTCCTGTAGAAATTTGATGGTTTCCTGTCTCACATTTAAGTCTTTCATCCATTTTGAATTTATTTTTGTGTATGGTATAAGACCATGGTCCAGTTTCATTCTTCTGCATGTCACTGTCCAGTTTTCCCAGCACCATTTGTTGAAGATACTTTTTTCCATTGAATACTCTTTACTGGTTTGTCAAAGATTAGTTGGCCATACATTTGTGGGCCCATTTCCAGGTTCTCCATTCTATTCCATGGATCTATTTTTCTGTTTTGTTTTGTTTTGTTTTGTTTTGTTTTGTTTTGCTTTTGCCAATACTATACTGTCTTGATGATTACACCTTTATAATACAGGTTAAAGTCCGGGATTGTGATGCCACCAGGTTTGGTTTTCTTTTTTCAGGATTGTTTTTGACTATTCAGGGTATTTTCTGGTTCCATACAAACTTTAAGATTGTTTGTTCTATCTCTGTGAAGAATGCTCATTGATATTTTGATTTTACATTGAATATATATTTCTTTGTGTAGTATCAACCTTTTAACCATATTTGTTCTTCCAATCGGTGACCATAGAATGTTTTTCCATTTTTTGTGTGTCTTCTTCAATTTATTTCATAAGTTTCCTATAGTTTTCAGCATACAGATCTTTTACCTAATGGATAGATTTATTCCTAGGTATTTTATGGGTTTTGATGTAATTATAAATGGGATCAATTCCCTGATATCTCTTTCTGTTGATTCATTATTGGTGTAAAGATATGTAACCTATTTCTGTACATTGATTTTGTATCTTATGATGTTGCTGAATTCCTGTATCATCTCTAGCAGTTTTTTGGTGGAGTCTTTCAGGTTTTCCATATAGAGTATCATGTTGTCTGTGAAGAGTGTAAGTTTGACTTTTTTGCCAATTGGGATGCCTTTTATATCATTTTGTTATCTGCTGAGGCTAGGCCTTTAAAAACTATGATAAACAGCAGTGGTGACAGTAGACATTCCTGTTGTGTTCCTGATTTCAGGTAAAGCTCTCAGTTTTTTCTCCACCGAGGATTATATTAGCTGTGGGTCTTTCGTATATGACTTTTATGATGTTAAGGCATGTTCCTTCTATCCCGAATTTCTTGAGGGTTTTTATTAAGAAGGGATGCTGTATTTTGTCAAATGCTTTTTCTGCATCTATTTACAGGACCATATGTTTCTTATCCTTTCTTCTATTAATGTTGATTGATTTTCAAATGTTGACCCAGTTTTACAACCCAGGAATGAACCCCACTTGATCACGGTTATTCATTCTTTTAATTTATTGTTTAATTGGATTTGTTAGTGTCTTGTTAAGAATTTTTGCATTCATGTTCATCAGAAATATTGGTCTTTAATTCTCTCCAGTGGGGTTTTTGGCTTGGGAATCAAGGTAATGTTGGCTTCATAGAATGAGTCTGGAACCATTCCTTTTATTACTATTTTTGGGGGGCAACAGCTTGAGAAGAAAGGCTATTAACTCTGCTTTAAATGTCTGGTAGAATTCTGCTGGGAAGCCATCTGGTTCAGGACTCTTATTCATTGGGAGTTTTTTGATAACCACTTTAATTTCTTTGCTAGTTATGGGTCAGTTCAAATTTTCTATTTCATCCTGTTTGAATTTTGGTAGTGTGTGAATGTGTAGAAACTTGTCCATTTCTTCCATGTTGTCCAGTTTGTTAGCATATAATTTTTCATAACATTCTCTAATAATTATTTGTATTTCAGTGGTTCTGGTTGTGTTCTCTCTTCTTTCACTCATCAAGTTATCTATTTGGGCCCACTCTTTTTTTTTTCTTTTTGAGAAATCTGGCTAGGGGGGTTATCAATTTTGTTTATTGCTTCAAAAAAAAAAACCTCATAGATTAATTGATCTGTCTACTGTTTTTTTCTGGATTCCATGTCATTTATTTCTGCCCTAATCTTTCTTATTTCTCTCCTTCTGCTGGCTTTGGGCTTTATTTGTTGCTCCTTTTCTAGCTCCTTTAGGTATAAGGTTAGGTTGTGTATTTGGCCTTTCTTGCTTCTTGAGATAGGCCTGAATTGCAATGCATTTTCCTCTTAGGACTGCCTTTGCTGCATTACAAAGAGGACTATTGTGTTTTGATTTTCATTTGTTTCAATATATTTTTTAATTTCTTCTTTAATTTCCTGGTTGACCCATAGATTCTTTAGCAGGATGTTCTTTAGGCCCCACACAATTGGGGGCTTTCCAAAAATTTTCTTGTTGATTTCAAGTTTCATAGCATTATGATCTGAAAATATGCATGGTATGATCTTAGTATTTTTTCACTTGTTGAGGGCTGTTTTGTTACCCAGTATGTTATCTATTCTGGAGAATGTTCCATGTGCATTCAAGAAAAATGTGTATTCTGCTGCTTTGGGATTAAAAATTCTGAATGATCTGTTTAGTCCATCTGGCCCAATGTGTCATTTAGAGCTATTGGTTTCTTATTGATCTTCTTCCTAAATAATCTGTCCATTGCTATAAGTGAAGTATTATAGTCACCTACAGTTGTGGTTTTATTATCAATAAATTTGTTTATGTTTGTGATTAATTGATTTATATATGTTGATGTTTCATGGTGAGGGCATAAACATTTACAATTGCTAGCTCTTGATGGATAGACCCTTTAATTATGATATAATGCCTTTCTTCATCTCTTGTTACAATACTTATTTCAAAATGTAGTTTGTCTGATATCATTATGGCTACTATGGCTTTCTTTTGATATCCATTAGCATGTTAGATGGTTCTGCACCCTCTCACTTTCAATCTGCAGGTGTCCTCAGTTGTAAAAGTTGCTATTATAAGCAGCATAGAGATAGGTCTTCTTTTTTTGTTTGTTTGTTTTTGTTTTTTTATCCATTCTGATATCCTATGTCTTTTCATTGGGACATTTAGTCCATTTACATTCTGAGTGATTATTGAAAGATATGGATTGTGTTATCTGTGGGTTTTTGGTTTGTGGTAATGTCTCTGGTCTTTTGTAGTTTTTTCTGCTTTCCATTCACAGAGTTTCCCTTAGGATCACTTTCAGGGCTGGTTTAGTGGTTATGAACTCCTTTAGTTTTTGTTTGTGTGGGAAAGCCTTTATCTCTCCTTCTATTCTGAATGACAACCTTGCTGGATAAAGGATTATTGGCTGCATATTTTTCTTATTCAGCACATTGAATATTTCCTGCCACTCCCTTCTGGACTTCCAAGTTTCAGTAGATAGGTGTGCTACAACCCTTATGTGTCTACCCTTGTATCTTAAGGACTGTTTGTCCCTAAGCTGAATTGTCATTCTTTAATTTCATTATTTGACTAAGATGAGATTTCTTCTTAATTTCTAACTGACCCACTGTTCATGTTTTTGGTAGTATTTTCAGGGTAAAAGCTGCATAAACATGGATCTCAAATTTATTGTCTGAGTGAAGGCTCACCCATTACATGTTTCTTCACAACTACTATAACTGGAAAGTCAGCAAACTAATATTTAAATGGATACCAGTGGGAACTTTATCTTTGCCACTCTTTTCTGTCTAATCATCTAGAGTCTTAGTTTAAAATGGAGTGTAGTGTCGTGTGCTTCACAGTAACTCACATTCTTACTATAGCTTTAAATCCAACTTCATGTGCAAAATCCTATAACCAAAGGCTAATTTTAATTTTTTCTACTTGATCTTTTCAAATTTTTTTGTCCCTGAGCCTGTAGGTAGCACTAGTATCATGCCTACTCACCTCAATGATCTAATTGATGAAATATGTGCTAAGTAAGCAAAAAATATTAATAAATGAGACTTTAATGAGTTATTTGAGCACATCTTACAAAGCATCAGAATATTCTTCCAATTAGCCAGAGCAAGAGAGAGGTAGTGCATCATATGCTTATGGAATTCTATTGTTTAGCCAGGATGGAAAAAAAGATGTCTAATTCTTATTAAAGGAAGTATGACTTCTTATTTCTTTGACCATATTTAATACTGTTCCCTTTGCCTTCAAAGCTAGAATAATTGCTTCTGGCTTTATTTGACTGTTGTCATACAATTTACCCCCATGTTACACTTCTGCCACTCTTTATATCTGTCACTATTCTGACATTTTCAAATGAAAGGAAATTTGAAGGGCATGTATACTCTGATACAAACAAACAAAATTTCATCCAAAAATACAGCATGTAATAGTAGTGATAGTACCTAGTATCATGACTTTTCCAAAGCTTAGTAACAGTTACACTCAACGGTGAATTGATTGCCACTGGGTCAAGAACTAAGTGTTTGAAGAAAATCAGATAGGAAAGTTGGGACAGAATACCAAGAAGCAAATCTTTAAAAGCTAAGATCATATTAAGGTTTTTTTTTCTCTTTCGAGTAATACCCTTAAATTTGGGGTGTTTAGTTCTTCTCTTGAGAAGACATATAAGAAAAATAAATCCATGCCTTTGAAATAAAGCATAAGGAAGCAGACCATGTGACTTTGATTATATTATACACTTATTTGTTTTTTTCTTCCCCTTTTGATTGTAAATTCTTTCACAACAGAGATTAGTTTTTGCATCTTTGTATTGCCATATTCCCTCAGCTTTGAGTCTTGCATATAATCATTTCTTAATGAGTGTACGTTGCAATTAAAATTTAGGTCATTTGATTTTAGTAAATTCTGGACCTAAATTCCATGCTCTTACTTTAATAAAGACCCATTCTAATGAATAAAAAGAAACTCATTCCCCAGTTACCCAATTTCCCAATTTTAACAGCTGAGAAATTTCTGGCTAGTATATCTTTTGGAATAAACAGTAAAATTTATTAAGTATATGTAATTTTCCAACTATTTCTGCATTCTATTCTCTATTTTGAAACAAAAATTAGAGTAATTTGTTTTAGGTCATAATACATAACTGTTATATGTGGAATAAATGCTCATATCTAAATTACATCTTATCACTTTGGTCAATGAAGAATTTAAAAATGACTAAAAGCCGTGAGAAAATGGAATAAAGAAACAGTAGTGTCTGAAATGATTAGTATACTGCATAGAAACAATATAGTCCAGATTTTACTGAATACAATTAAGTTTCTGTCTTAAAAGTGTGAAGAGGTTGTTTTAAAGTAATTTAATACCTAGCACTACTTATTCCATGGATGTTTTATATCTCCAGAATCCATTTGTATTTTGCATCAATTTATGAATAAGTAAGTTTATAGATTTAATAAACCCTTGCTTCTGTTTCCTTTATTGATTTAATTGGTAAAACGTCCTCTTTTATCTATAAGCAATTCATAGTTGCAAAATGTCACAAGGGAAATTTGTTCAAAATCCTAAATATTGTATAATTTATATACCTGTAGATTTATATATCTGTACATGTGTATATGTGTAGATTATACATCTGTAGATATATCTGTAGATTTATGTATCTGTAGATACGTGCCCCTTAATTCATTTGTTTGTACATATCTGTAAATTACTATCCCTACGGATATTGTTTATCTATATTCAAAACGGTTGTCATTCAAAAGATCCATGAATGGTTTGAAGTTATCGTTCCCACTTCTGTGACAACAGCCATTGGTTTGTGGTCATAGCTGATGTTCATAAGCCTACCTAAATACATAAATTCCTTTGTGCTTCTAGAATACTCAGAAATGCTACTCCATCTTTGCTTTTCCAGTGTTGGTTGATTTGTCTGCTGCTTATATTTAGCTGTAGTCCATAGTTAAGCTTTATTACTGAAGCCTTATTTTTCTATGTTCTTGTAGCATATCTTAAGCTTTTTTTGATTGCAGCTTCCTCTTCATGTTGTAGCTACTTCATATATATATATATATAGAGAGAGAGAGAGAGAGAGAGAGAGAGTTCACATATGCATATCATTGAAAACTGGAATCTTTTTCTGTCCAGATTTTCATCCAATAAAGTTTTATGTGTAAAATTCCCTATGTGAATTTATGTGTTCATTAGTCTTGATCTTATATGTAAGCCAAGAATATAGTCAGAATGTATACAATATTATCTTAGAGGCATAAAAATTGTCCCTAACTGAATTAACTATAATGTAAGACAATAAAGACCCTTATTAAAATGCAAATGCCGGGCGCCTGGGTGGCGCAGTCGGTTAAGCGTCCGACTTCAGCCAGGTCACGATCTCGCGGTCTGTGAGTTCGAGCCCCGCGTCGGGCTCTGGGCTGATGGCTCAGAGCCTGGAGCCTGTTTCTGATTCTGTGTCTCCCTCTCTCTCTGCCCCTCCCCCGTTCATGCTCTGTCTCTCTCTGTCCCAAAAATAAATAAACGTTGGAAAAAAAAAACTTAAAAAAAATGCAAATGCCTCCTGAAAAAGGCAAAACATAAAACTCCTTCAAAGCATTAACTCCTCAACTTCAACTTTTTTTATCATATTAGCCATAAAATGAAATATGACTAAAAAGTGGCATACAGAAGGAGAAGATAAAGAGCACTGGACTTCCTGGAGGACTTAGTTCCCATGATATTTAGCAGTGTCAAGCTCTGAGTAACCAAAAGATAACATAACACTAGGCATCCAGGAAAAAGTGGACTTTAGTACTTTACTAAAAAAGGTATTATCTATTTCATAACTTTACATTGAGCTAATGCTCCTTGCTCTCATATACCTCAGATGTCTTGCTAGCGTTAGCATAGTTCTCAGTTCAATACTGTTGGCCTGGCTGCATTTTAGTACACTGTTGTTGCTATTTAATTCTGGATATGACTCATAGGTGTTGTTGATTAAGAACACACACACATAGGGTACCTAGGTGGCTCAGTCATTAAGCATCTGGCTTCAGCTCAAGTCATGATCTCACTGTTCATGAGTTCAAATCCCACACATGGGATGATCTCAAGCCCTGCTTCAATGAGCTCAAACACTGCTTTGATTTCCAAGCCTCACTTTGGGTGAACCTGAGACCTGCCTCGGATGAGCCCCACTTCTCTCTCTATCATTCTCTACCCCTCCTGGATTCTTGGTCTCTCTGTCCTTCACTCACTTGTGCCCTCTCTCTCAAAAAAAATTAAATAAATAATAAATAAAAAATACACATACATACATATTAAACAGCAAGATATTGAATCTTGAGAGGGTGATGTGTAAATGAAAATGAAACTACTGACCAAAAATCCTTGATAGATATTTTTATCTTATGTATAAATTACATAGATAATAGGAAAAGAAACAAACTCACTGTATAAGACTTTTGGGTAAAAAAATCATCCATAACAGGATTGACTATTTACAAATGCATCATAACACAATATTCAAAACTGGAACCTCTTTCTTTCCAGATTTGCACCCAATAAAGTTATATGTATAAAATTCTCTGTATAAAAATATGGTTCTCTATTAGCAAATGCTTAGTTTTTGCAAAGGGATTAAATAGGATGCAAAGGCATCTCCAAATTGTGTCCCTATAAATGTCTAACAGAAGAGGAAAATGTAATTTGGTCATCTGGACAAATTACTATTATGCCCTCCTTATAGGCATCCCTGGTCTGCTTTTTACATTGCCCAGACTCTGTGTGGTGACTGAACATTGTCCAAGCTGTACTGCTGTTTGAAACATGACTCACATTGTGTTTTTGCAATTGGAATGACAAAGTGTTGGGGAACACAGCTTCCTTATTCATATGACTATGCACCAAACACTGGGAGGCCTGAGATGTGAGACAGCCAAATGGTCTGTCAATTGTGGCTTTTTCTTTAACTCTGAAATAAATATTAAAATAAATCTTTACTTCAGGGTGCCTGGGTGGCTTGGTCAGTTAAGTGTCTGACTTCGGTTCAGGTCATGATCGTGCGGTCTGTGAGTGTGAGCCCCGCATCGGGCTCTGTGCTGACAGCTCAGAGCCTGGAGCCTGTTTCAGATTCTGTGTCTCCCTCTCTCTCTCTGACCCTCCCCCATTCATGATCTGTCTCTGTCTCAGAAATAAACGTTAAAAAATAAAAAAGATAAATCTTTACTTCATGACATTTGTTATATTGAAAATAAATGTTTTCCAGATGCAGAACAGCAATAAACTATAACTCCTTCCTCTGTGGTTAGTACCATAACTAGCAAATTAGAAATAATTCTTTGCGGTGATTGTCTCATGCTAAACTGGATCAATTCAAGAAGTACTCAGAAGTTTGTTTGTTTGTTTAAAACCTATAAATGAGCCTTGTGAAAAGCCAAGTCTAAACACTTTTCTTTTTCCAAATAGCTTCAATCTCTTGCTCTTTTTCTATGAGTGTCCCTCTTTATGACTATTTAAAAACACCTTTATTGAGATATCATTCATACACTATACAATTCACCCATTTCAATTGCACAATTCAGTGATTTTAGTATATTCATATAGTTGTATTACTATAACCACAGTCTAATTTTAGAACATTTTTATCTTCCTAAAAGCAATCCATTAACAATAACTTCACATTTTCTGCCAAAATTTCAAGCCACTAGTCTACTTCCTGTTTGTATAGCATTCTTAATACTTTTATAATGCTAGTTTTAAGAATAATGTTTCTGAGTTAATAGCAAGTACTATTCACTGAAAATACTGTACAAGGTATTTTGCAAAGCCATATTCTGACGTAGGTCTTTGTCTCCTCAATTTAAAGATACAGAAACTAAGGCTCAGATAGACAATGATGATTTCCCAAAGCCACATCGGTGATAGAGCTGAAATTTTCACCTAGTTCTGTCTGCTTTTCGTTCCCATGATTTTTCCTGTCTGCTAAAGTGAGGAAGGGTATAGGAACTTAAATCTTCGATTGAATCATATAAAACTGACAATAGTAAGTCATTTTTCATCCACCAAAATGGCAATTTCATACAATTTAATCTAAATAAATACTGAATGCTTTTTGTTGAAATGGACCTTAAAAGAATGATTATTGTGCCAGTCTGTAAAAAGAGCTTTTAGTTTACTTAAGCAATTGGGATCTATAGACCTATATCTGCTATATACTGAAGCAGTTGGGATCAATAGATCTATATCTGCTATATACAGTTGACCCTTGAACAACATGAGTTTGAACTGTACAAATCTATTTATATGAGGATATTTTTTGACAAATGCAGTACATACAGTACTATAAATATATTTTATCTTTCTTATGATTTTCTGAAAAACATTTTGTGTTCAGTAGCTTACTTTATCATTAAGAGTACAGTATGTAATTCACATAACATTCAAACATGTGTTAATCAACTGTGTTATCAGTAAGTCTTTGAATCAACAGTAGGCCATTAGTAGTTAGGTTTTGGGAGAGTCATAAATCATATTTTGGAGAGTCATAAATCATACGTGGATTTTCTACCATGTTAAAGGGTAGGCACCTCTAATATCTACATTGTTCAAGGGTCAACTGTATTACCAACATCTTTTTTTTTCTTCCCCCTAAAGACACCTTAAGTAGCCTCACAACCATGAGTGAATCCACATGACTACAATTTAGTCTTCTAAAATAATTGTAGGTTTTTGGAGTTTTTTAAATGTTGAATTTCTTATAAAAGGAATAGAAAGCTATGGGGTATTTTACAAATATAAGGGACATTATTGGTTTAACTGAAGCATGCAGGATCCTAGAATCTATCTCAGAGTTTCACCTCATTCCTTTCATAATGAGAGTCTATGCTGAAATAAAACTCAGGAAAAGTGCAAGAATCAGAGAAGAGGTAAGGATGTCTGTTTTTCACATTCTTTGGCAATGACTACAACAAAGTAACAAAGTCAAAATGCAAATAGAAGGGATAGATTAAAATGGCACAGGAGGAGGGAGACCCTAGGTTTGTTTCATCCCTCAAAAACAGCTAGATAAATATCAAATCATTATGAATACACAAGAAATTGATCTGAGGACTGAGAGAACAAATTGCACATCTAACAGGTAGAAAAAACAGTCACATTGTGGAAGGTAGGAGCTGTGGAGAATTGATTTGGGGAAGAAAAGAATTGCAGGTACTGTGGAGTGGAGGGAACCCTGATCATGGGGAAAGAGAGAGAGAGAGAAAAAACAGAGCACAGAGGATTATACAAGAAAAATTCTTCCTCAAAACCATTGACTGGGAAAAAGAGAGGAGCTGACAATCACAAATTTTATGGGCAGTGAAGCTAAAAGTCAAGTTTTAGAAGTACACACCATTGCTGGAGTCATGTCTGATGGCTTGGCCATGCTTTGGTGAGGAAGGAGGGTAGGAGGCCCAGGAACAGGTAGTATGGTCTGAGGATCCCCTGGATCACACAGGGAGAAACAGTTTCCCTTATCAGAGTGCATTTGGAAATGGTGGCACGGTCTCTCTGGAGACAAAAAACTGGCAGCACCAATGTGCTGCCCTGCTCACTAGCATAGGAACGGAGACACCAGCTGAGGGCAGCAAATCTTGGTGCTAGATTTTGCTGTGTTTTACAGTAAACCCCTAACCAATGCACAGTCATGCAACTGTTTTTCTGGGACAAACCAGCACCAGCCACAGTGCAGAGAGATGCTCCCCGAAAGGATAGCATGGGTCCACACTGCATGAGTCCTTAAAATTTAGAATTTTGAAACCCAGCCATGCTCCTAAGATAAAACACAGGAGTCCTGTGCCACATGGCAGGGAGAAATCTTGGACATATACAAGGTGAAGGCAGAGATCTGAGGAAGCCAGAGACACAAGAGGGATGATTGTTAGCTCATCTGTGAGGGCTTCCTGGAAAGTAGTGGATGGAAACTCCCCACTCTGGGAACTAGAGATCATGGTGAGGCCATTTTCACCCTGCCCATCAGCACTGAACAACTTCAGTGAGCAACACAGTGCCCCCAGTGTAGCCCGGTGCTGCTTACACCAAGCCCCAACCCCTGTGCCCTGGAGATGCATATCCACTAGGACATGTCCCTTTGAAAATCAGTGCAGCAGGCCCTTTCCCCCGAAGAGCAGCACAAACTACTCACATGCACCAAGTCTATTGATCACAGAGTGCTACAAAACTTCAGCACTAAGGGAAATAGGATCTAGCTTCTTTTAACAAGTAGACCAAAACACACCTAGTTGAAAACTTACCACACAGTGGACAAAATCAGAATACCCACCACTGCAGGCAAGGAGAAACTGAAGAGGATTGACTGAAGGGAAGGAGGAGTAAAACACAAGAGCAGAGTGCACACTCTGAAACACCTTCAGAAACAGCAGGCCTAAGACAATGTAGGACATCTTAATACAGTTATTATCCTCAGGAGTCAGAATATAACAGGCTTTCCTAACAATCACTCAAGCACACACACACACACACACACACACACGCACACAGCACGCACACACACACACACACACACACACACACAAAACAGTGAACCAGACAAAATGACAAAATGGAGGAATTCATCCTAAAAGAAAATACAGGAAGTAGTTACAGCCAGGGACTCAATCAAAACTAATATAAGTAAGATGCCTGAACAAGAAATTAAAACAACACTCCTAATGACATTAATTAGACATGACAAAAGTATAGAAGACACTAGACAATCCATTACTGCAGAGATAAAATAACTAAAAACTAGTCAGGCAGAAATTAAAAATTCCGTATCAGAAAAGCTAAACTGACTGGATACAATGACAATAGGATGGATGAAGGAGAGGAATGAATCAGCAATATAGAAGATAAAATTATGGGGAAAAAATGAAGCTGAAAAGAAGAGGGAAAGAAAAGTATTGGATCAAAAATGTAGACTTAGAGAACTCAGTTACTCCTTAAAGCATAATAACATCCATATGATAAAAGTACAAGAAGAAGAAAAGAGGGAAAAGATGGCAAGATGTTTATTTGAGCAAATGATAGCTGAAAATTTGCCTAAACCAACAAATGAAACATACATAAATTCAAGAGGAACAGGAACCCCCAACATATTCAACAAAAGCCAGCCCACACCAAGACACGTCATAGTAAAATTCACAAAATACACAGAGAAAGAAAGAATCCTGAAAGCATCAAGGGGAAAAAGTCCTTAACCTACAAGGGAAGACAAAAAAAAAAAAGGTTTGCAGCAGATCTCTCCACAACAACAGGGCAGGTGAGAATGGAGTGGCATGATATATTCAATGTGGTGAATGGGAATATACAACCAAAAATACTTTTTCCAGAAAGGCTGCCATTCAGAATAGAAGGAAAGATAGAGTCCCAAACGAAACTAAATGTATGTGTGACTGCTAAACCAGCCCTGCAATAATTCTTTAAGGGGACACTTTGTGTGGGAAAGAAAGACCAAAAGCAACAAAGACTAGAAAGGAAAAGAGAACATTACAAGAAACACTAACTTTGCAGGTAGCATAATGGCACTAAATCTATATCTATTAATAATCTCTCTGAATGTAAAAGGACTAAATGCTCCAATCAAAGACATAGAGTATCAGAATGCATAAAAAAAAACAAGACCCATCTATATGCTGTTAACAAAAGACTTGTTTTAGACCTTAAGACACCTGCAGATTGAAAGTGAGGGGATAGAGAACCATCTATCATGTTAATGGATGTCAAAACAACCATAGTAGCCATACTTATATAAGAAAAACTAGATCTTAAACCAGACTGTAAAAAAAGATAAAGAAGGGCACTATATCGTAATTAAGGGGTATATTCATCATGAAGATCTAACAATTGGAAATATTTACGCCCCCAACTTGAAACACCCAAGTATATAAATCAGTTAATAACAAACATAAAGAAATTCATTGATAATAATACAATGATAGTAGGGGACTTTTACACCCCACTTAAAGCAGTAGACAGATCATCTGAACAGAAAATCAACAAGGAAGCAATGGCTTTGAATGATACACTGGAGCAGATGGCCATAACAGATATATTAAGAACATTTCATCTTAAAGCAGCAAAATACAAACTTTTCTTTTTTTAATGTTTATTTATTTTTGAGAGACAGAGAGAGAGACAGAGCTCAAGTCAGGGAGGGGAAGAGAGAGGAAGAGACAGAGAATCTAAAGCAGGCTCCAGGCTCTGAGCTGTCAGCACAAAGCCCAATGCAGGGTTCAAACTCATGAACTGTGAGATCATGACCCGAATGAAAGTTGGATGCTTAACCAACTGAGCTACCCAGGCACACCAATACACATTCTTTTCAAGTGTATATGTAACATTCTCCAGAATAGATCACTTACTAGGTAACAAATCAGCCCTCAACAAGTGCAAAAAGATTGAGATGATATGCAATTATTCAGACCACAATACTATAAAACTTGAGGTCAACCACAAGAAAAAAAAATGGAAATACCACAAATTCATGGAGGTTAAAGAACATATTAAGGAATGAATGGGTTAAATATTAAATGAAGAAAAAAGAAACACATGAATGCAAATACAAATGAAAACATGACAGTCCAAAATCTTTGGGATGCAACAAAGGCAGTTCTCAGAGGAAAGTATATTGAATACATACCTCCCTCAAGAAGCCAGAAAATTCTCAAATATACAACTTATCCTTATACCTAATGAGCTAGAAAAAATGGATGTTTGCATGGCTCAGTTGGTTAAGCATCCAACTTCAGCTCAGGTCATGAACTCATGGTTCATTACTTTAAGCCCCACATCTGGTTCTCTGCTGTCAGCACACAGCCTGCTTTGGATCCTCTTTCCCTCTCCCTTTATGTCACTCCCCTGCTCGCTCGCTCTCTCTCTCTCTCTGTCTCTCTTTTTCTCTCTCAAAAATAGACATTTAAAGAAAATCTCTAGAAAAATAACAACAAATAAAGCCTAAAGCCAGCATAAAGAGGTAAAAAATAAACATTAGAGCAGAAATAAAAGATATAGAGATATATATTCTTCTCGAGCTGTTTCAAAAAATAGTAATGGAAGGAAAACTTCCAAACTCATTCTATAAGGCCAGTATTGTCTTGATTCCAAAACCAGACAGACCCTTATAAAAGGAGAATTACAGGTCAATATCCCTGATGAACATGGATGCAAAAATTCTCAACAAGGTACTAGCAAATTGATTCCAACAGTACATTAAAAGAATTTTTCACCATGATCAAGCATGATTTATTCCCGAGCTGAAAAATTGTTCAATATTTGCAAATTAATCAACGTGATACACCACATTAATAAAAGAAAATATAAGAACCATATGATCTTCTCAATAGATTCAGAAAGAGCATTTGCCAAAATACAGCATCCATTCTTGATAAAAACCCTCAACAAAGTAGCGATAGGCAGAACATACCTCAATATCATAAAGATCATTTAAGAAAGACCCACAGCTAATATCAACCTCTATGGGAAAAAAAACAGAGCTTTTTCTCTACAGTTAGGAGCAAAACAGAGATGTCCACTCTCGCCATTTCTATTACTAGAAGTTTTAGCCTCAGCAACTGGACAACAAGAAGAAGCAAAACCCATCCAAATCAGCAAGGAAGAAGTCAAACTTTCACTATTTGCTGATGACATGATACTTTATATAGAAAAACCGAAGGACTCCACCAGAAATTTGCTGCAACTAATACATGAATTCAGCAAAATCACAGAACATAAAATCAATGTACAGAAATCTGTTGCATTTCTATACACTAATATGAAGCAGCAGAAAAAGAAATCAAGGAATTGTTCCCATATGCAGTTGCACTGAAAAACATAAAATACCTAAGAATAACCTAGCCAAAGATGTAAAAGATATGTACTCCAAAAACTATAGAAAACTTATGAAATAAATTGAAGATCACACAAAGAAATGGAAAAATATTTCCTGTCCCTGGATTGGAAGAACAAATATTGCTAAATTTCTTTACTACCCAATGCAATCTACATATTTTATCCACTCCCTTTCAAAATAGCACCAGCAATTTTCACAGAGCTACAACAAACAATCCTAAAATTTGCATCGGGCCACAAAAGACCCTGAATAGCCAAAGTAATCTTTAAAAAGAAAAGCAAAGCTGGAGGCATCACAATTCCAGACTTCAAGTTATATTACAAAGCTGTAGTTCTCAAGACACTAGGGTACTGGCACAAAAATGGACACATACATCAATAGAATAGAATTAAAACCCCCAAATTTACCCACAACAATATGATCAACTAATCTTTGACAAAACATAAAAGAATATCCAGTGGAAAAAGAAAGTCTCCTCCAAAAAAATGTGCTCGAAACACTGGACAGCAGAATGCAGAAGAATGAAACTGGACCACTTTCTTACACCATGCACCATGCAAAATAAATTTAAAATGGTTGAAAGATCTAAATATGAGACAGGAAACCTTCAAAATCCTAGAGAACACAGACAGCAACCTCTTTGACCTCAGCTGGAGCAATTTCTTATTATACATGTCTCCAGAGGCAAAGGAAACAAAAGCAAAATGAACAATTGGAACTTTATTAACATAAAGAGCTCCTGTACAGTGAAGGAAACAATCAACAAAACTAAAAGGCAACCTACAGAAAGGGAGAAGATATTTGCAAATATCATCTCTGATAAAGGGTTAGTATTCAAAACGTATACAGCATTTATCAATATGTATACCCCCAAAATAAATAATCCAGTTAAGAAAAGGGCCAAAGATAGGAACTAACATTTTACCAGAGACATCCAGATGGATAGCAGACACATGAAAATATATTCAACATCACTCATCAAAGGGAAATACAAATCCAAACCACAATCAGCTATAACCTCAGAACTGTCAAAATGGCAAAAATTAACAACCCCAGAAAAAACAGATGTTGGTGAGGATGCGGAGAAAGGTGGACCCTCTTACGCTATTGTTGAGTAAGGAAAATGGAGCAGCCACTCTGGAAAACAGTATCCAGGTTCCTTAAGGAGTTAAAAATAGAATTACCCTATGGCCCAGCAATTGCACTACAAGGTATTTACCTAAAGAATACAAAAATACAGATTCATAGTGGTACATGTACCCCAATGTTTATAGCAGCATTATCAACAATAACAAAAGAATGAAAAGAGCCCAAATGCCCATCAACTGGTGAATGGATAAAGAAGAGGTGGTATGTGTGTG
>NW_024420362.1:1133322-1134680 GCF_014898765.1 Herpailurus yagouaroundi | reverse complement strand
GACACAATGGAGTATTACTTAGCCATCAGAAAGAATGAAACCTTGCGATTTGCATCAATGTGGATGGAACTAGATTATTATGCTAAATGAAGTAAGTCAGTCAGAGAAAGACAAATACCATATGATTTCACTTACATGTGGAAATTAAGAAACAAAAGAGATGAACATATGGGAAGGGGAAAAAAGAGAGAAGCGGAAATAAACCATTAGAGATTCCTCTTAATGATAACAATTTGAGGGCTAATGCAGGGAAGTGTGTTGTGGATGGGCTAAATGGGTGATGGCTATTAAGGTGGGAACTCATTATGATGAACACTGGGTGTTATATGTAAGTGATGAATCACTAAATTGTACTCCTGAAACCAATTTTACACTGTATGTTAACTCCCTAGAATTTAAATAAAAATTTTAAAAGTAAGCATCTGACTCTTGATTTCACCTAAGGTCATAATCCGCACTGACAGCACGGAGCCTGGGGATTCTTTCTCTCCCTCTCTCTCTGTCGCTTCCCTGCTTGTGTGCTTTCTCTCTAAAAACAATAAATAAATAAATAAATAAATAAATAAATAAATAAATAGACTTAAAAAAATTAACTTGAAAAGGTAAAATATAAAGATAGAAAATAAAAATTAGAAAAAGTGGCACATAGATTTCAAACTGAACTACTCTGTAGGCATAGGAATGAATCTAGAACCATCACTTTATTAGCATAGAGCCCGAGCTTCTATTTTGATTTAGCATGGAACCACACACTAGTAACTATAAGCAGTACCTAATGGGAAAAGTTTTATTAAAAATGCCACGTCTTGGGGAGCCTGGGTGGCTCAGTTCTTTAAGCGTCCAACTTCAGCTCAGGTCGTGATGTTGCACTTCGTGAGTTTGAGCCCTGCATCAGGCTCTGGGCTGACAACTCAGAGTCTGGACCCTGCTTCAGATTCTGTGTCTCCCTCACTCTCTCTCCCTCTCTGTCTCTCTCTCTCTGCCCCTCCCAGCTCTCGCTTGCTCTCTCCCTCTCTCTCGGTAGATAAACATTAGGGAGAGGGAATATGGCGGCGTAGGAGGACGCTGGGCTTACCTCGCGTCCTCCTGATCACTTAGATTCCACCTACACCTGCCTAAATAACCCAGAAAACCACCAGAGGATTAGCAGAACGGAGTCGCCGCAGCCAAGCGCAGACGAGAGGCCCACGGAAGAGGGTAGGAAGGGCGGCGAGGCGGTGCGCGCTCCACGGACTGGCGGGAGGGAGCCGGGGCGGAGGGGAGGCTCGCCGGCCAAGCAGAGCCCCCGAGTCTGGCTTGCAAAAAGCGGAGGGGCCTGACGGACTGTGTTCCGACAGCAAGCGCGACTTAGCGGCTGG
>NW_024420362.1:1128449-1133312 GCF_014898765.1 Herpailurus yagouaroundi | reverse complement strand
GGTGGGCTGGGGGCAGACATCAGGTCTGACTGCGGCTCCGCCCACCAACTCCAGTTATACACCACAGCACAGGGGAAGTGCCCTGCAGGTCCTCACCACGCCAGGGACTATCCAAAAGGACCAAGGGGAAGAATTCCCCTCAGAAGAATCTCCAGGAAATAACAACAGCTAATGAGCTGATCAAAAAGGATTTAAATAATATAACAGAAAGTGAATTTAGAATAATAGTCATAAAATTAATCACTGGGCTTGAAAACAGTATAGCTGACAGCAGAGAATCTCTTGCTACAGAGATCAAGGGAGTAAGGAACAGTCACGAGGAGCTGAAAAACGCTTTAAACGAAATGCATAACAAAATGGAAACCACCACGGCTCGGATTGAAGAGGCAGAGGAGAGAATAGGTGAACTAGAAGATAAAGTTATGGAAAAAGAGGAAGCTGAGAAAAAGAGAGATAAAAAATCCAGGAGTATGAGGGGAAAATTAGAGAACTAAGTGATACACTAAAAAGAAATAATATACGCATCATTGGTATCCCAGAGGAGGAAGAGAGAGGGAAAGGTGCTGAAGGGGTACTGGAAGAAATCATAGCTGAGAACTTCCCTGAAGTGGGGAAGGAAAAAGGCATTGAAATCCAAGAGGCACAGAGAACTCCCTTCAGACGTAACTTGAATCGATCTTCTGCACGACATATCATAGTGAAACTGGCAAAATACAAGGATAAAGAGAAAATTCTGAAAGCAGCAAGGGGTAAACGTGCCCTCACATATAAAGGGAGACCTATAAGACTCGTGACTGATCTCTCTTTTGAAACTTGGCAGGCCAGAAAGAATTGGCACGAGATTTTCAGTGTGCTAGACAGAAAAAATATGCAGCCGAGAATCCTTTATCCAGCAAGCCTGTCATTTAGAATAGAAGGAGAGATAAAGGTCTTCCCAAACAAACAAAAACTGAAGGAATTTGTCACCACTAAACCAGCCCTACAAGAGATCCAAAGGGGGACCCTGTGAGACAAAGTACCAGAGACATCACTACAAGCATAAAACATACAAACATCACAATGACTCTAAACCCATATCTTTCTATAATAACACTGAATGTAAATGGATTAAATGCGCCAACCAAAAGACATAGGGTATCAGAATGGATAAAAAAAGAAGACCCATCAATTTGCTGTCTACAAGAGACTCATTTTAGACCTGAGGACACCTTCAGATTGAGAGTGAGGGGATGGAGAACTATTTATCATGCTACTGGAAGCCAAAAGAAAGCTGGAGTAGCCATACTTATATCAGACAAACTAGACTTTAAATTAAAGGCTGTAACAAGAGATGAAGAAGGACATTATATAATAGTGACAGGGTCTATCCATCAGGAAGAGCTAACAATTATAAATGTCTATGCGCCGAATACCGGAGCGCCCAAATATATAAAACAATTACTCATAAACATAAGCAACCTTATTGAGAAGAATGTGGTAATTGCAGGGGACTTTAACACCACACTTACAGAAATGGATAGATCATATAGACAGATGGTCAATAAAGAAACAAGGGCCCTGAATGAGACATTGGATCAGATGGGCTTGACAGATATATTTAGAACTCTGCATTCCAAAGCAACAGAATTTACTTTCTTCTCGAGTGCACATGGAACATTCTCCAAGATAGATCATAGACTGGGTCACAAAACAGCCCTTCATAAGTTTACAAGAATTGAAATCATACCATGCATACTTTCAGACCACAATGCTATGAAGCTGGAAATCAACCACAGAAAAAAGTCTGGAAAACCTCCAAAAGCTTGGAGGTTAAAGAACACCCTACTAACGAATGAGTGGGTCAACCGGGCAATTAGAGAAGAAATTAAAAAATATATGGAAACAAGCGAAAATGAAAATACAACAATACAAACGCTTTGGGACGCAGCGTAGGCAGTACTGAGAGGAAAATACATTGCAATCCAGGCCTATCTCAAGAAACAAGAAAAATCCCAAATACAAAATCTAACAGCACACCTAAAGGAAATAGAATCAGAACAGCAAAGGCAGCCTAAACCCAGCAGAAGAAGAGAAATAATAAAGATCAGAGCAGAAATAAACAATATAGAATCTAAAAAAACTGTAGAGCAGATCAACGAAACCAAGAGTTGGTTTTTTGAAGAAATAAACAAAATTGACAACCCTCTAGCCAGGCTTCTCAAAAAGAAAAGGGAGATGACCCAAATAGATAAAATCATGAATGAAAATGGCATGATTACAACCAATCCCTCAGAGATACAAACAATTATCAGGGAATACTATGAAAAATTATATGGCAACAAATTGGACAACCTGGAAGAAATGGACAAATTCCTGAACACCCACGATCTTCCCAAACTCAATCAGGAGGAAATAGAAAGCTTGAACAGACCCATAACCAGTGAAGAAATTGAATCGGTTATCAAAAATCTCCCAACAAATCAGAGTCCAGGACCAGATGGCTTCCCAGGGGAGTTCTACCAGACGATTAAAGCAGAGATAATACCTATCCTTCTCAAGCTATTCCAAGAAATACGAAGGGAAGGAAAACTTCCAGACTCATTCTATGAAGCCAGGATTACTTTGATTCCTAAACCAGACAGAGACCCAGTAAAAAAAGAGAACTACAGGCCAATATCCCTGATGAATATGGATGCAAAAATTCTCAATAAGATACTAGCAAATCGAATTCAACGGCATATAAAAAGAATTATTCACCATGATCAAGTGGGATTCATTCCTGGGATGCAGGGCTGGTTCAACATTCACAAATCAATCAACGTGATACATCACATTAACAAAAAAAAAGAGAAAAACCATATGATCCTGTCAATCGATGCAGAAAAGGCCTTTGACAAAATCCAGCACCCTTTCTTAATAAAAACCCTTGAGAAAGTCGGGATAGAAGGAACATACTTAAAGATCATAAAAGCCATTTATGAAAAGCCCACAGCTAACATCATCCTCAACGGGGAAAAACTGAGAGGTTTTTCCCTGAGATCAGGAACATGACAGGGATGCCCACTCTCACCGCTGTTGTTTAACATAGTGCTGGAAGTTCTAGCATCAGCAATCAGACAACAAAAGGAAATCAAAGTCATCCAAATTGGCAAAGATGAAGTCAAGCTTTCGCTTTTTGCAGATGACATGATATTATACATGGAAAATCCGATAGACTCCACCAAAAGTCTGCTAGAACTGATACATGAATTCAGCAAAGTTGCAGGATACAAAATCAATGTACAGAAATCAGTTGCATTCTTATACACTAACAATGAAGCAACAGAAAGACAAATAAGGAAACTGATCCCATTCACAATTGCACCAAGAAGCATAAAATACCTAGGAATAAATCTAACCAAAGATGTAAAGGATCTGTATGCTGAAAACTATAGAAAGCTTATGAAGGTAATTGAAGAAGATTTAAAGAAATGGAAAGGCATTCCCTGCTCATGGATTGGAAGAATAAATATTGTCAAAATGTCAATACTACCCAAAGCTATCTACACATTCAATGCAATCCCAATCAAAATTGCACCAGCATTCTTCTCGAAACTAGAACAAGCAATCCTAAAATTCATATGGAACCACAAAAGGCCCCGAATAGCCAAAGTAATTTTGAAGAAGAAGACCAAAGCAGGAGGCATCACAATCCCAGACTTTAGCCTCTACTACAAAGCTGTCATCATCAAGACAGCATGGTATTGGCACAAAAACAGACACATAGACCAATGGAATAGAATAGAAACCCCAGAACTAGACCCACAAACGTATGGCCAACTCATCTTTGACAAAGCAGGAAAGAACATCCAATGGAAAAAAGACAGTCTCTTTAACAAATGGTGCTGGGAGTACTGGACAGCAACATGCAGAAGGTTGAAACTAGACCACTTTCTCACACCATTCACAAAAATAAACTCAAAATGGATCAAGGACCTGAATGTGAGACAGGAAACCATCAAAACCTTAGAGGAGAAAGCAGGAAAAGACCTCTCTGACCTCAGCCGTAGCAATCTCTTACTCGACACATCCCCAAAGGCAAGGGAATTAAAAGCAAAAGTGAATTACTGGGACCTTATGAAGATAAAAAGCTTCTGCACAGCAAAGGAAACAACCAACAAAACGAAAAGGCAACCAACGGAATGGGAAAAGATATTTGCAAATGACATATCGGACAAAGGGCTAGTATCCAAAATCTATAAAGAGCTCACCAAACTCCACACCCGAAAAGCAAATAACCCAGTGAAGAAATGGGCAGAAAACATGAATAGACACTTCTCTAAAGACATCCGGATGGCCAACAGGCACATGAAAAGATGTTCAGCGTCGCTCCTTATCAGGGAAATACAAATCAAAACCACACTCAGGTATCACCTCACGCCAGTCAGAGTGGCCAACATGAACAAATCAGGAGACTATAGATGCTGGAGAGGATGTGGAGAAACGGGAACCCTCTTGCTCTGTTGGTGGGAATGCAAATTGGTGCAGCCGCTCTGGAAAGCAGTGTGGAGGTTCCTCAGAAAATTAAAAATAGACCTACCCTATGACCCAGCAATAGCACTGCTAGGAATTTATCCAAGGGACACAGGAGTACTGATGCATAGGGACACTTGTACCCCAATGTTCATAGCAGCACTCTCAACAATAGCCAAATTATGGAAAGAGCCGAAATGTCCATCAACTGATGAACGGATAAAGAAATTGTGGTTTATGTACATTATGGAATACTACGTGGCACTGAGAAAAAATGAAATATGGCCTTTTGTAGCAACGTGGATGGAACTGGAGAGTGTGATGCTAAGTGAAATAAGCCATACAGAGAAAGACAGATACCATATGGTTTCA
>NW_024420362.1:1123447-1128349 GCF_014898765.1 Herpailurus yagouaroundi | reverse complement strand
CCATGGGTTCCTGTTAAGTTTCTCAGGATCCACATAAGAGTGAAACCATATGGTATCTGTCTTTCTCTGTATGGCTTATTTCACTTAGCATCACACTCTCCAGTTCCATCCACGTTACTACAAAAGGCCATATTTCATTTTTTCTCATTGCCACGTAGTATTCCATAGTGTATGTAAACCACAATTTCTTTATCCATTGATCAGTTGATGGACATTTAGGCTCTTTCCATAATTTGGCTATTGTTGAGAGTGCTGCTATGAACATTGGGGTACAAGTGTCCCTATGCATCAGTACTCCTGTGTCCCTTGGATAAATTCCTAGCAGTGCTATTGCTGGGTCCTAGGGTAGGTCTATTTTTAATTTTCTGAGGAACCTCCACACTGCTTTCCAGAGCGGCTGCACCAATTTGCATTCCCACCAACAGTGCAAGAGGGTTCCCGTTTCTCCACATCCTCTCCAGCATCTATAGTCTCCTGATTTGTTCATGTTGGCCACTCTGACTGGCGTGAGGTGATACCTGAGTGTGGTTTTGATTTGTATTTCCCTGATAAGGAGCGACGCTGAACATCTTTTCATGTGCCTGTTGGCCATCCGGATGTCTTTAGAGAAGTGTCTATTCATGTTTTCTGCCCATTTCTTCACTGGGTTATTTGCTTTTCGGGTGTGGAGTTTGGTGAGCTCTTTATAGATTTTGGATACTAGCCCTTTGTCCGATATGTCATTTGCAAATATCTTTTCCCATTCCGTTGGTTGCCTTTTCGTTTTGTTGGTTGTTTCCTTTGCTGTGCAGAAGCTTTTTATCTTCATAAGGTCCCAGTAATTCACTTTTGCTTTTAATTCCCTTGCCTTTGGGGATGTGTCGAGTAAGAGATTGCTACGGCTGAGGTCAGAGAGGTCTTTTCCTGCTTTCTCCTCTAAGGTTTTGATGGTTTCCTGTCTCACATTCAGGTCCTTGATCCATTTTGAGTTTATTTTTGTGAATGGTGTGAGAAAGTGGTCTAGTTTCAACCTTCTGCATGTTGCTGTCCAGTACTCCCAGCACCATTTGTTAAAGAGACTGTCTTTTTTCCATTGGATGTTCTTTCCTGCTTTGTCAAAGATGAGTTGGCCATACGTTTGTGGGTCTAGTTCTGGGGTTTCTATTCTATTCCATTGGTCTATGTGTCTGTTTTTGTGCCAATACCATGCTGTCTTGATGATGACAGCTTTGTAGTAGAGGCTAAAGTCTGGGATTGTGATGCCTCCTGCTTTGGTCTTCTTCTTCAAAATTACTTTGGCTATTCGGGGCCTTTTGTGGTTCCATATGAATTTTAGGATTGCTTGTTCTAGTTTCGAGAAGAATGCTGGTGCAATTTTGATTGGGATTGCATTGAATGTGTAGATAGCTTTGGGTAGTATTGACATTTTGACAATATTTATTCTTCCAATCCATGAGCAGGGAATGTCTTTCCATTTCTTTAAATCTTCTTCAATTACCTTCATAGGGTTTCTATAGTTTTCGGCATTCAGAACCTTTACATCTTTGGTTAGATTTATTCCTAGGTATTTTATGCTTCTTGGTGCAATTGTGAATGGGATCAGTTTCCTTATTTGTCTTTCTGTTGCTTCATTGTTAGTGTATAAGAATGCAACTGATTTCTGTACATTGATTTTGTATCCTGCAACTTTGCTGAATTCATGTATCAGTTCTAGCAGACTTTTGGTGGAGTCTATCGGATTTTCCATGTATAATATCATGTCATCTGCAAAAAGCGAAAGCTTGACTTCATCTTTGCCAATTTGGATGACTTTGATTTCCTTTTGTTGTCTGATTGCTGATGCTAGAACTTCCAGCACTATGTTAAACAACAGCGGTGAGAGTGGGCATCCCTGTCATGTTCCTGATCTCAGGGAAAAACCTCTCAGTTTTTCCCCGTTGAGGATGATGTTAGCTGTGGGCTTTTCATAAATGGCTTTTATGATCTTTAAGTATGTTCCTTCTATCCCGACTTTCTCAAGGGTTTTTATTAAGAAAGGGTGCTGGATTTTGTCAAAGGCCTTTTCTGCATCGATTGACAGGATCATATGGTTTTTCTCTTTTTTTTTGTTAATGTGATGTATCACGTTGATTGATTTGTGAATGTTGAACCAGCCCTGCATCCCAGGAATGAATCCCACTTGATCATGGTGAATAATTCTTTTTATATGCCGTTGAATTCGATTTGCTAGTATCTTATTGAGAATTTTTGCATCCATATTCATCAGGGATATTGGCCTGTAGTTCTCTTTTTTTACTGGGTCTCTGTCTGGTTTAGGAATCAAAGTAATCCTGGCTTCATAGAATGAGTCTGGAAGTTTTCCTTCCCTTCGTATTTCTTGGAATAGCTTGAGAAGGATAGGTATTATCTCTGCTTTAATCGTCTGGTAGAACTCCCCTGGGAAGCCATCTGGTCCTGGACTCTGATTTGTTGGGAGATTTTTGATAACCGATTCAATTTCTTCACTGGTTATGGGTCTGTTCAAGCTTTCTATTTCCTCCTGATTGAGTTTGGGAAGATCGTGGGTGTTCAGGAATTTGTCCATTTCTTCCAGGTTGTCCAATTTGTTGCCATATAATTTTTCATAGTATTCCCTGATAATTGTTTGTATCTCTGAGGGATTGGTTGTAATCATGCCATTTTCATTCATGATTTTATCTATTTGGGTCATCTCCCTTTTCTTTTTGAGAAGCCTGGCTAGAGGGTTGTCAATTTTGTTTATTTCTTCAAAAAACCAACTCTTGGTTTCGTTGATCTGCTCTACAGTTTTTTTAGATTCTATATTGTTTATTTCTGCTCTGATCTTTATTATTTCTCTTCTTCTGCTGGGTTTAGGCTGCCTTTGCTGTTCTGATTCTATTTCCTTTAGGTGTGCTGTTAGATTTTGTATTTGGGATTTTTCTTGTTTCTTGAGATAGGCCTGGATTGCAATGTATTTTCCTCTCAGTACTGCCTACGCTGCGTCCCAAAGCGTTTTATTGTTGTATTTTCATTTTCGCTTGTTTCCATATATTTTTTAATTTCTTCTCTAATTGCCCGGTTGACCCACTCATTCGTTAGTAGGGTGTTCTTTAACCTCCAAGCTTTTGGAGGTTTTCCAGACTTTTTTCTGTGGTTGATTTCCAGCTTCATAGCATTGTGGTCTGAAAGTATGCATGGTATGATTTCAATTCTTGTAAACTTATGAAGGGCTGTTTTGTGACCCAGTATATGATCTATCTTGGAGAATGTTCCATGTGCACTCGAGAAGAAAGTATATTCTGTTGCTTTGGGATGCAGAGTTCTAAATATATCTGTCAAGTCCATCTGATCCAATGTCTCATTCAGGGCCCTTGTTTCTTTATTGACCGTGTGTCTAGATGATCTATCCATTTCTGTAAGTGGGGTGTTAAAGTCCCCTGCAATTACCACATTCTTCTCAAAAAGGTTGCTTATGTTTATGAGTAATTGTTTTATATATTTGGGCGCTCCGGTATTCGGCGCATAGACATTTATAATTGTTAGCTCTTCCTGATGGATAGACCCTGTCACTATTATATAATGTCCTTCTTCATCTCTTGTTACAGCCTTTAATTTAAAGTCTAGTTTGTCTGATATAAGTATGGCTACTCCAGCTTTCTTTTGGCTTCCAGTAGCATGATAAATAGTTCTCCATCCCCTCACTCTCAATCTGAAGGTGTCCTCAGGTCTAAAATGAGTCTCTTGTAGACAGCAAATTGATGGGTCTTCTTTTTTTATCCATTCTGATACCCTATGTCTTTTGGTTGGCGCATTTAATCCATTTACATTCAGTGTTATTATAGAAAGATATGGGTTTAGAGTCATTGTGATGTCTGTATGTTTTATGCTTGTAGTGATGTCTCTGGTACTTTGTCTCACAGGGTCCCCCTTTGGATCTCTTGTAGGGCTGGTTTAGTGGTGACAAATTCCTTCAGTTTTTGTTTGTTTGGGAAGACCTTTATCTCTCCTTCTATTCTAAATGACAGGCTTGCTGGATAAAGGATTCTCGGCTGCATATTTTTTCTGTCTAGCACACTGAAAATCTCGTGCCAATTCTTTCTGGCCTGCCAAGTTTCAAAAGAGAGATCAGTCACGAGTCTTATAGGTCTCCCTTTATATGTGAGGGCACGTTTACCCCTTGCTGCTTTCAGAATTTTCTCTTTATCCTTGTATTTTGCCAGTTTCACTATGATATGTCGTGCAGAAGATCGATTCAAGTTACGTCTGAAGGGAGTTCTCTGTGCCTCTTGGATTTCAATGCCTTTTTCCTTCCCCACTTCAGGGAAGTTCTCAGCTATGATTTCTTCCAGTACCCCTTCAGCACCTTTCCCTCTCTCTTCCTCCTCTGGGATACCAATGATGCGTATATTATTTCTTTTTAGTGTATCACTTAGTTCTCTAATTTTCCCCTCATACTCCTGGATTTTTTATCTCTCTTTTTCTCAGCTTCCTCTTTTTCCATAACTTTATCTTCTAGTTCACCTATTCTCTCCTCTGCCTCTTCAATCCGAGCCGTGGTGGTTTCCATTTTGTTATGCATTTCGTTTAAAGCGTTTTTCAGCTCCTCGTGACTGTTCCTTACTCCCTTGATCTCTGTAGCAAGAGATTCTCTGCTGTCAGCTATACTGTTTTCAAGCCCAGTGATTAATTTTATGACTATTATTCTAAATTCACTTTCTGTTATATTATTTAAATCCTTTTTGATCAGCTCATTAGCTGTTGTTATTTCCTGGAGATTCTTCTGAGGGGAATTCTTCCCCTTGGTCCTTTTGGATAGTCCCTGGCGTGGTGAGGACCTGCAGGGCACTTCCCCTGTGCTGTGGTGTATAACTGGAGTTGGTGGGCGGAGCCGCAGTCAGACCTGATGTCTGCCCCCAGCCCACC
>NW_024420362.1:1115766-1123437 GCF_014898765.1 Herpailurus yagouaroundi | reverse complement strand
CCAGCCGCTAAGTCGCGCTTGCTGTCGGAACACAGTCCGTCAGGCCCCTCAGCTTCTTGCAAGCCAGACTTGGGGGCTCGGCTTGGCCTGTGAGCCGCCCCTCCGCCCCGGCTCCCTCCCGCCAGTCCGTGGAGCGCGCACCGCCTCGCCGCCCTTCCTACCCTCTTCCGTGGGCCTCTCGTCTGCGCTTGGCTGCGGCGACTCCGTTCTGCTAATCCTCTGGTGGTTTTCTGGGTTATTTAGGCAGGTGTAGGTGGAATCTAAGTGATCAGCAGGACGCGCGGTGAGCCCAGCGTCCTCCTAAGCCGCCATCTTCCCTCCTCCTCTGTGACACTTCTTTGAACACAGTGAAAGGTGATGAACATCCCAGGGGGGTTAACATTGTTTACCTTGGTAGACAGAGTGGAGAGAGATATTTAAGTTTTTATTAGAACTATATTTTTAGAGCAGTATGATTACAATAAAATAAAGAGAAAGTTACAGGGATTTCCCATATATCCTCAGCCCCCATTCATACATAGCCTTCCTCATCCTTCCTCATTATAAATATCACTCATCAGAAATATACTTTTTTTTGGTCTAGGATGGACCTCCATTGACACATCATAATCACCCAAAGTCGCTAGTTTACCTGAGAATTCTTGGTGTACTACCTTCTATGGATTTGAACAAATGTATTATGACATGTATCCACTATTACAGTATCATACAGAATATTTTCACTGCCCTAAAAATTCTTCATGCTCTGCCTATTCATGTCTTCCTATCACCATCCCCCCAGCAACTAGTGATATTTTTTTCACCATAGTTTTGCTTTATCCAGAATTTCTTTTTTTATTCTTCCCCAATTTATTGATATATAATAGACATATAAGATTGTATTAGTTTAAAGTGTAAAACAATGATTATATATATATATATATATAGTATAGATATAGATATATAGATATATAATATATATATACTATATATATGATTACCACCATGAGTTTAGTTAACATCCATCACCTCATATAGTTACAAATATGTTTTTCTTGTGATAAGAACTTTTAAGATTTACTCTATTAGCAGCATTTAAATATACAATATAGTATTATTAAACTATTTCTTTCTTTTAGTTCTGATAATATTACATTTTCCGGATATGCCACAGCTTATTTATTCATTCACCTATGAAATGACAATTTGGTTGCTTCCAAGTTTTGACAATTCTTAATAAAGCTACTATAAAATCCATGTGCAGGTTTTTATGTGGACATACGTATTTAACATTTTGGGATAAATACCAAGTTGTGCAATTGCTGGATTGTATGATAAGAATATATATAGTTTTGTAAGAAATTTCCAGACTGTTTTCCAAAGCGGTTGTGCCATTTTTCATTCCTATCAGCAATGAACAAAAGTTCTTGCTGATCCATATCCTCACCAACATTTGGGGTTGTCAGTGTCAGATTGGATTTTGACCTTTTTAACAGGCATTTAATGGCATTTCCCTGATGACGTGATGGGTAGTGTCTTTTCAAATTCTTGTTCACTATATGTATATCTTCTTTTATTTTTTTAATTTTTTTTCAACGTTTATTTATTTTTGGGACAGAGAGAGACAAAGCATGAACGGGCGAGGGGCAGAGAGAGAGGGAGACACAGAATCGGAAACAGGCTCCAGGCTCTGAGCCATCAGCCCAGAGCCCGACGCGGGGCTCGAACTCACAGACCGCAAGATCGTGACCTGGCTGAAGTCGGATGCTTAACCGACTGCGCCACCCAGGCGCCCCTATATCTTCTTTTTTAATGTTTATTTATTGTTAAGAGAGAGAGAGACAGACAGACAGAGCATGAACAGGGGAGGAGCAGAGAGATAGGGAGACACAGAATCCAAAGCAGGCTCCAAGCTCTTAGCTGTCAGCACAGAGCCCATTGCGGGGCTGGAACTCACAAACCGCAAGATCATGACCTGAGCTGGAGTTGGACACTTAGCCAGCTGAGCCACCCTGGCGCCCCTATGTATATCTTTTTTAGTGATGTGTGTGTTAAGTAAGGTCTTTGGCCAATGTTTTGATCAAGTTTCTTGTTTACTTATTGCTGAGCTTTAAGGTTTTTTTGTATATTTTGGGTAATAGTCCTTCATTAGTTGCAAATATTTTCTCCCACTATGTGAACTATTTTCTAATCCTCTTGATATTATCTTTCATAGAGTAGTTTTTTTAATTTAATGAAGTCCATCTTATTAATTATTTTTTCATATATTATGTCTTTAGTGCTGTATCTAAAAAGATATTACCATACCCAACATCATCTAGGTTTTCTTCTCTGTTATCTTCTCTAAGTTCTATAGTTTTGCATTTGCATTTAGGTTTCTGATCAATTTTGAGTTAATTTTTATGAAGTGTATAAGGTCTGTATCTAGATTCTTTTTTTAAATACTGATATCCATGTTTAAGGGTAGTTTGTTTTTCTTTCTTTTTTTTCTTTTTCTTTTTGCATTTCTGTATTGCTTCCAGTGTTATAACATGAATTTATTACCATTGCAATTTTTAAAAATCAAGATCCATTTTTAGTTAACTTACTTTTACTAAGATAAAGTGGCTAAGTCTTTGTCCTTAACACTACAATAAGTGGTAGACTTTTTATTAAACTATATTTGGATTAACAAGTGTGAGATGTGGGTAATGTCACAACCACAGAATTGCATATATGGTTTTAATTATTTTTATACTTTATACATCAATATAATTTAGAAACCCCAAACCACAGAAGCACTTGCCCACAGCCCTGGAACAGGTGAAAATATGGTTTGGATATTGCAAACCTTATGAGTACACCACTAATATTAACTGAAGGCTTTTCCCTCTGGTTTATTTTCTTTTACCAAAGAAAGAACATTTGTTTTTTTTGGTTTATTTATTTATTTATTTTGATAGAGAATGTGTGTGTACCCACAAGCAAAGGAGGAGCAAAGAGAGAAGGAGGGAGAGAGTCCCATGCAAGCTCTGCACCATCAGTGCAGAGCTCGATGTAGGGCTTGATCTCATGAACTATGAGATCATGACCCGAGCAGAAATCAAGAGTCAGACATTTAACTGACCAAGTCACCCAGGCATCCTGAAAGAGGAATTTTTATAAAACAAAATTATGCAAGAAAAGAAGCATCTTGTGCAGACCTGAAGACTCTTCCCTTCCAGACAAAATCAGGAAAATAACTTCCTGTTCCAACAAATTCAACTGTTTTAACCCAAGACATAAAATTTGAATTTAGAAAAGACCTTCTGAACCACCCTGATACAAGATCTTCCATTTATGAAAAAGTCAACTGAAGCCCATAGGTATTAGGTGACATCCCAAAAGTTACATAGCCTAATAAGTATAATCCCAATCTGTTTTTATTTTTAATAATGTCTTTCAACCTCCAAATTCCTCTCTTGGAAATTTTGTAGCCACTGGAGTCACAGGAATATGGAATAAAAGTATCCCTCAAGGTTCTTTGCCATAATGTTGTAAAGGAAAAGGGACAGATGTACCTTTTAGAGTTATTTTTTTTTCATGGAAGTTCTCCACAATGTTGAGAAACCAAATGATACCTTATAAAGAATCTATAGCTATAAACAAATGTAGTTTTTCCTGAAACATATAAAAGTGAACAGTTTCTTTATAGGACATTAATGTGTGCTAAGTTGTGCCTTATTATAACTGTTCGAATGTATTAATACTTTCTATAATGGAAAAGAAAGTCAAACTTGCAGTAATGTGGTGATGAAATGGGAATGGATTCTGCTGGGACTGCTTTGAAACTATCAAAACAATGGAATAGTCATCTGACATATTTGAAACCTCATATACAATTTTTATGATTGTATGGTTTTAGCATTTTGAGTAATAATATAACATGTCTAACAAACAGATTAAAAAAGAATAGTATGAATTTGAAGAATAGATAAGGCATTAACATTCTGATATTATTTGCTTAAGACAAAGATTTAATAAAGAGACAGTAGTACTATTAATTCATTTTCATGATAAAGTTTACCAGAAAAAAATGTATATATGGGCATGAATCCCTTCCATGATAACTTTTATGCTCAACATGATAAAGAGTACCCTAAGTGTTAATTTATCTTAGAAAGAATCAAAGTAATGGCCCAATTCATTTCAAATAATTCAACCTATAGGGAATATCTTATGTGGTCAGTCAGAGTAAGCAATCTATATTATTTCAAAAACCCAGGGGGAATTCTGTGTTGATATAATTTTATTCTTTATTGCTTTTATTTCCCATTATCTAAAAGTATATAACCAAAATATATACCACTTATTAAATCTTAATTATGAGCCAATTATTGAACTTTTACATGGAACATAGTTTGTTATGCACAACAGTAACATATTTTGTTATTACACATTTAGTAAATGAATAAACTAAAGCTGAGACAAAGTAACTTGCCCAAATTCAAACATTTACTGAGATGCTAAGCCAAGATTTGATTCTCAATCTGTCAAACTCTATGTTACTTCCACTAGATTACATTTAATCCCTAACAAAATCATGGCATCTTGGATTTATAGTGTGTTTTCTTCCAAAAAAAATTCTTTCTGATTTGGGTCTTATAAAAATATCCTCCAGTAATATAACATGTTGAAGGGTCATGTACTATCAGACTGTATCCCGTTACTTCCACATCTTTCAAGAGTGTGACCAGAGCCCTTGCCTCTTTCCCCTTTGGTCAAAATCCCTTTTCTATGAATCCCCATGCTTTTGGATTGTCTTAATTATTCTATTATTTTTTTCTAGAATACTTTGACTCAATTTCTATGGGAAAATCTTCCTGCCTTCTAAAAATCTCCAGTGCTATAAAACCTTTTATTTTTAGAATCTCATCTCTATCAAGATTTTTTATTTTCAATTCCATGACCCTGGATTTGAGTGCTTGTGTCTTTTTTATTGCTTTGGCTTTACCCTCCTTGGGAAAAAATTTATACCCACTGTGGAGCTTGAAGAGAGAAATTTATTTTCCTTTTATCACTGTTCTCTCATTACTAGTTTTGTTTACCCTCTCCTTTCACACATCACTGTATTCGATAGTGTCCTTCATATCAGTGTTTCCTTTATTCTATCTTCAGGGCATGCTTTTTGGAAGTCTGGAATATCAAAATGTATTCTTTAAGCTTACTTTCTCCTTTATCATGGTATATAAAGTACATTTAATGCACATATGAATGGTTGCCTCTGGGGGAAAAAAAGCAAATACAACAAACTCCTTTTAGGTCAATAAAACAAGTCTCTTGAGGTTCCAACCTTATTTGAATACTATTAGGCTCACAAGTGGGACCACAGTACTTTGTAATTTCCCTTCATATATATCTCAATGAATTGCCAGTTGTGCTGGGCTCTGCTCCCTCTGGGTTTTGACAGATCACTTTTTTCATTTTTCTGCCTATAGTACACAAAGAACCACTGATTACCAATGGCTGACATAATGTTAGTAAATTTCCACTGACTGTCACAAGTATTTTGAAGCAGCTGGCAGATTATAATCCACACAGAGAAATGGAAAAAACACTTAGAAAAATTTCAGGTAACAAATTCTGCCTTTTATCTTCTGTTGTGAGGTCAAGAGTAACATATTCACCCCCAATTAATTGTTATTTAAGGAAAATGAGTATAATAGAAAACAGTCAAAGGTGAGCTCTAAGGCCATGTTTCTAAAAAGTGGATAGTAGAATAATGCAACCTTCTATAGAAAAAAATTGACACATTTTAAAGTACAATATGGTCAGGGCCAGCTCTCCTCTTTTCTGAGTAAAATAAGCATTAGCATTTGATGAAAGTCAGAATGTAAAGAATGTCTCTTCACAACGAATATTTAGAAAAATACAATATTATGATTTTGAAATAAATTGGACAATGTTAAATATCTTAAAATTGTTTTATCTTAACATTAGGGACTTTTCGTTCATTTGTGAAAGAAAAGGTTTGGGGAGGTAAATCTGAAATACTAGGGATATCCTGAGAAATAGAAAAATGTGTGTAACTGTGTATCCAGAGAGATTGTCTCACTGTGATGTAGATGCTATGGAAGAGTGGGGAGAGTACTTTGTCAAGGAAGAATATTAAGTCAAAGTGATGTAATATAAACCCAAATTGTCCAGCTCTTAGTTAAGAACAGCCACCTTAGGGGCGCCTGGGTGGCTCAGTCGGTTAAGCATCCGATTTCGGCTCAGGTCATGATCTCGAGGTCCATGAGTTCAAGCCCTGCATCAGGCTCTGTGCTGACAGCTCAGAGCCTGGAGTCTGTTTCAAATTCTGTGTCTCCCTCTCTCTCTGACCCTCCCCCATTCATGCTGTCTCTCCCTGTCTCAAAAATAAATTAACGTTAAAAAAAAATTAAAAAAAAGAACAGCCATCTTAATACTTTATATTTGTGTTTAAAATAGGACAGTTTAAGCCATGGATTGCTATTCTTTAAAAAAAAAGAAATAAAAACAACAGAAGAGATGAGAAATTAAGATGGCAGAGAAGTACACAGCTGTATTGAAGTCAGAACATTTGGAACACCTAGGAAATCAGTCTGTAGAATGACAGGAAAGTCTCCACAAGTGAAGGAGGCAGCATGGTGGGACAGAGATGCATGTATGTGAATTGGAAGAGATTAAACAGTGTAGGTGTGGAGGGGAGGAAACATCTCCTGTGGAGAGACAAAAGGGAAAGAAAGAGAGACTGTGGATTGCAGTATTGTGTTAGGACAAGAGAGAAGCCTCTATAGACCATGGACTGGGCAAAAAAAAAAATATGAAGAGTGCCAGTTTCTACTTTGTAAACAGCTTTATGAGCAGATCAGAGTTTTTAAAAGTGCATGACTTTGTCCATATGGAAACCGCTGCCATGTGCTCATGCCTGGAGGCAAAGGGATCCAGTCCTGGAGTGCAGTAGTGATCTCAGGGGTGCATTGGGACAAAACAGTCCCCTTCTTTGAGCACTGTGTGAAGAGAGTTTATGGCTCCCCCAAGGGCAAAGGACCTTGCAGGTGCCAGCCAAAGACCCTTTATCAGCAGGATTATGTGGGAGTACACCAGAACACAATCAACATGGTGCAGGCCCCTTATGACATGGGGTTTTGAATCAACCGAGCACTAGGAGGAACAGGAAAACTGTGGAGCAAGGGAAACCGGCCGCACATGCTACTCTGTGAGGGCTGACCGAATGGTGTAGTGTGAGACAACAGGTCCAGGGAGGAGAGATTGGGGTGTCTCCATTTTTCTCCCCATCACCAACATGGTGGGGCTTCAGGGAACAGGACAGTGATCCCCAGTGGAGGCGGGATCTATTTACACCAAACCCCACTCCTCTGTGCCTGGCAACTGCTTATCTATTGGAGCTTGACTGACACTGAGCAAACTGAGGCACTGAGATTGCCTCTCCTCCAGACCAACACAGCCACTGGTCCCAGACACCAACAGACAACTGTCCTGCACTTTTGATGTTAGTTTATTTCTCTTTTTTTACCTCTTTCTTTTCTTTCTTTCTTTTATTTTATCTTCCATTTCTTTCTACACTCTTCTTTTTTCCCCTGGATTCAAGCTAATAGTTTCTGATTTTATTTTTGGTCAAATCTATCTATTTATCATGTATCTATCTATCTATCTATGTTTTGCTTGTTTAATCAGGAATTTTCACTC
>NW_024420362.1:1103357-1115756 GCF_014898765.1 Herpailurus yagouaroundi | reverse complement strand
CTATCTATCTATCTATGTTTTGCTTGTTTAATCAGGAATTTTCACTCTATTATTTTTTACACCATTTCTATATCTCCTTCTTCTTTATTTTCCTTTCTCTCTCTCTGGATTAAATTTATAGTTCCTTTGATTCTCTGCTTGGTCTTTTTTTCCACCCCGTTCATTTTTCTCTTTGTATGGGATCAGGTTCCCTGCCCTTTCCATTTTTCCAGGGTTACTTTAACAAGCAAATCAAAGCACACCTGGTTGAAAGTCCAAACGATCCTCCACTATGAATGAGGAGGAGCTTTGTAGAGGACTGACTAGTGGGATAGAGCAGTCCACGTATACAACAACAGAGTGCAAGCAACACATTCCAAAAAAACACTTCCTGAAGAGCCAGGCCCTGGGCAGTGTATGACCTCTTTTGAATATAGTAGTACTCATAGGTACAGGACACATAACAAGCTATTAAAACATGTAAAAGACAGAAACTTAGCTATAATGATGAAACAGAAGAAATCTCCTCAAAATAAATTCCAGGAAGAAATGAAAGCCAGAGAATTGCTCAAAACAGATATAAATGATATATCTGAACAAAAATTTAAAATAACAGTTATAAGACTAATAGCTTTGCTTGAAAAAAGCATAAAAGACAGCAGAGAATCTATTGCTTCAGAGGTCAAAGACCTAAGAAATAGCCACAGTGAATTAAGAAACACTATAAATGAGATGAAAAATAAACTAGATACAGTGACAGCAAGGATGGAAAAAGGAGAGGAGAGAATAAGTAAAATAAAAGATACAATTATGGAAAATATTATGAAGCTAAAAAAAGAGGGAAAGGAAATTACTAGACCACGAGGAGAGAATTAGAGACCTAAGTGATTCAATGAAATGACATAATATCCATATCAAGAGTTCCAGAAGAAGAAGAGAGAAAAAAGGGTAGAAGGTTTATTTGCATAGATTATATCCAAGAACTCACCTACACTGGGGAAGGAAACAAGCATCAAAGTCAAGGAGACACAGAGAACTCCCTTAATAATGAACAAAAACAGGTCAACACTACAATATACCCTGGTGAAATTGGCAAAATACAAAGATAAAGAAAGATTTCTGATAGCATCTAGGGACAAATGGGTCTTAACCTACAAGGTAGAAATATAAGTGGTGTAGCAGGCATTTTCACTAAAACTTGGCAGGCCAGAAGAAAGTGGAAGGAAATATTCAATACGGTGAATAGGAAAAATATACAGCCAAGAATACTTTATCCAGCAAGGTTGTCATTCAGAATAGAAAGAGAGATAAAAGCTTTCCAAGACAAACAAAAACTAAAGGAGTTCATAACCACTAAACCAGGCCTGCAGGAGATCCTAAGGAGCACACTGTGAGTGGAATACAGCAAAGACTACAAAGGACCAGAGACATCACCATAAGCACAAAACCTACAGGTAACACAATGATACTAAAATCCATATCTTTTGGGGCACCTGGCTGGCTCAGTTTGTTAAGTGTCTGGCTTCGGCTCAGGTCATGATTTTGCAGTCTGTGAGTTCAAGCCGCGTGTTGGGCTCTGTGCTGACAGCTCAGAACCTGGACTGGGCTTCAGATTCTGTGTCTCCCTCTCTCTCTGCCCCTTCTCCACTCACACTCTGTCTCTCTCTCTCTCTCAAAGGGGAATAAACGTTAAAAAAAATTAAATCCATATCTTTCAATAATCACTCTGAATACAAATAGACTAAATGCCCCAATCAAAAAATATACAGTATAAGAATGGATAAAAAAACATTATCTATATGGTGTTTACAAAACACTCATTTTTGACCAGAGGACACCTGAAGATTGAGAGTGAGGGGATGCAGAATCCTCTGTCATGCTAATGGACATCAAAAGAAAGCCAGAGCACCCATACTGATATCAGACAAACTAGATTTTAAAACAAAGACTATAACAAGAGTTGAAGGGCATTATATCATAATTAAATGGTCTATACATCAAGAAGAGCTAAAATTGTAAATTTTTATGCTCCCAACTTTAGTGAACCCAAATATATAAATCAATTAAACCAAACATAAATAAATGTCTAGATAATAATATTGTGATTGTAGGGGGTTTTAATACTTCACCTACAATAATGGACAGATCGTCTAGGGAGAAAATCAACAAGGAAACAACAGCTCTGAATGATACATTTGGTCAGATGAATTTAACAGATATATTCAGAACTTTTCACCCAAAAGCAGCAGAATACAAATTCTTCTCCATTGCACATGGAACATTCTCCAAAATAGATCACACACTAGATAATGAAACAGCCCTCAACAAGTACAGAAATATTGGGATCATTTCATGCATATTTTCAATTCACAACACTATGAAACATGAAATCAACCACAAGAAAAAATTTAGAAAGCCGCCAAATACATACAGGTTAAAGAACATCCTTCTAAAAATGTATGGGTCAAACAGGAAATTAAAGAAAAAAAATTAAAACATATGGAAGCAAATCAAAACACAACAGTCCAAACCCTTGGGGATGCAACAAAGCCAGTCCTATGAAGAAAATGCGTTAAAGTTCAGGCTTATCTCAAGAAGCAAGAAAGTTCCCAAATACACAAACTAACCTCACACCTAAAGGAACTAGAAAGGCAACAGCAAAGAAAGTCCAAAGCTAGAAGAGAAATAATAAAGATCAGAGCAGAAATAAACAATAGAGAATCCAAAAGGGGGAAAAAAAACAGTAGAACAGATCAATGAATCTAAGAGCTGACTTTTTGAAAGAGTAATCTTAATTGATAAATCCCTAACTAGTCTTCTCCAAAAAAAAAAAAAAAATAGGGAGGAAAAAAACAGATAAAATCACAAATGAATGAGGAGATATCACAAACAACACCGCACAAATACAAAAAAATATTAGAGAGTAGTATAAAAAATATGCCACAAACTGGACAATCTGAAAGATATGGAAAAATTTCTAGACACTAACACATACCAAAACTCAAACGAGAAGAAATAGAAAATTTGAACAGACACAAAACCAGTGAAGAAATTGAACCTGTTATCAAAAATATCCCAACAAAAAAGCGTCCTATGCCAGACAGCTTCCCAGGGGAATTCTACAAGACATTTCAAGCAGAGTTAGTAGCCTTTCTTCTCAAGGTCTTCCAAAAAATAGAAGCAGAAGGAAAGTTTGCAGACTCAATCTATGAACCCACCATTAGCTGGTTCCCAAACCAGACAAAGACCCAACTAAAAAGGAGTATCATAGCCAATATCCCTGATGAACATGGATACAAAAATTCTCAATGAGATACCTGGAAATCAAATTCAGCTGTATATTAAAAAGAATTATTTGCCATTATCAAGTGGGATTCATTCCTGGGCTGCAGGACTGGCTCAATATTCACAAATCAATCATTGTGATACATCACATTAATAGAAGAAAGGATAAGAACCATATGGTCCTATCATTAATACAGAAAAAAAATTGACAAAATTCAGCAGCATCCTTTCTTAATAAAAAAGCTCAAGAAAATTGGGAAGAAGGAACATACCTTAACATAATAAAAGCCATTTATGAAAGGCCCACAGCTAATAACATCTTCAATGGAGAAAAAATGAGAGCTTTCCCCAAGATAAGGAACATGACAGGGATGCTCACTCTTACTACTCTTGCTTAACATACTGTTGAAAGTCCTACCTCAGCAATCAGAAGAGAAAACAAAATAAAGTCCATCCAAATTGACAAAGAAGAACTCAAACTTTCACTCTTCACAGATGACATGATTTTCTACATGGAAAACCCAAATGACTCCACGAAAAAACTGCTAGAGCTGATACATGAATTCAGCAACATCGCAGGATATAAAATCAGTGTGCAGAAATCAGTCGCTTTTCTATACGTCAATAATGAGGCAACATAAAGAGATATTAAGGAATTGATCCCATATATGATTGCACCATGAACCATGATATACCTAGGAATAAATATAACCAAAAAAGAAAAAAAAAATCTGTACACTGAAAACTATAGAAAGTTCATGAAAAAAATTGAAGAAGACACAAAGGAATGGAAAAAGATTCCATGCTCACAGACTGGAAAAACAAATATTGTTAAAATGTCTACCCTACCAAAAGAAATCTACACATTCAATTCAATACCATTCAAAATAGCACCAGCCTTCTTCACAGAGCTAGAACAAACAATCCTAAAATTTGTATGAAACCACAAAACATCTCAAATAGCCAAAGTAATGTTGGAGAAGAAAAGGAAAGCTGAAGACATCACAATCCTGGACTTTATTACAATGCCTATATGACAAATATGTAATCATCCAGACAGTATGGTATTGGCACAAAAGAGACATATATACCAAAGGAATAGAATAGAGAACCCAGAACTGGACCCACAAATGTATGGCCAAGAAATCTTCAACAAAGGTGAAAAAAGTATGCAATGGAAAAAAGACCGTCTCTTTAGCAAATGGTGCTGGGAGAACTGGACAGCAACATGCAGATGAATGACACTGGACCACTTTTTACACTATACACAAAAATAAATTCAAAATGGATGAAAGACCTAAATGTAAGATAGGAATCCATCGAAATCCTACATGAGAAAACAGACAGCAACCTCTTTGACCTCAGTCGCATCAACTTCTTACTTGAAATGTCTCCAAAGGCAAGGGAAACAAAAGAAAAAATGAACCATTGGGACCTCATCAAGATAAAAAGCTTCTGCACAGTGAAGGAAACAATCAACTAAACTAAAAGGCAACCCAACAGAATGGAAGAAGATATTTGCAAGTGACATATCATAAAGGTTTAGTATCATAAATCTATAAAGAACTTACTAAAGTCAACACTGAAAAAACAAATATTTCAGTGAAGAAATGGGTAGAAGACATGAATAGACTCTTTTTCCAAAGAAGGCATTCAGGTAGCAAACAGACACATGAAAAGATGCTCAACATTACTCGTCATCAGGGAAATACAAGTCAAAACCACATTGAGATACCACCTCACACTGTTCAGAGTGGCTAAAGTTAACTCAGGAAACAACAGATGTTGACGAGGATGCCGAGAAAGGGGAATCCACTTGCATTGTTGGTGGGAATGTAAACTAGTGCAGCCACTCTGTATTTTTTTTGTTTGTTTCTTTGTTAGTTAGTTTGTTTTTTTAATATATGAAATTTATTGTCAAATTGGTTTCCATACAACACCCAGTGTTCATCCCAAAAGATGCCCTCTTCAATGCCCATCACCTACCCTCCCCTCCTTCCCAACACCCATCAACCCTCAGTTTGTTCTCAGTTTTTAAGAGTCTCTTATGCTTTGGCTCTCTCCCTCTCTAACCTCTTTTTTTTCCTTCCCCTCCCCCATGGGTTTCTGTTAAGTTTCTCAGGATCCACAAAATGAACAAATCAGGAGACTATAGATGCTGAAGAGGATGTGGAGAAACAGGAACCCTCTTGCACTGTTGGTGGGAATGCAAACTGGTGCAGCCACTCTGGAAAACAGTGTGGAGGTTCCTCAAAAAATTAAAAATAGACCTACCCTATGACCCAGCAGTAGCACTGCTAGGAATTTACCCAAGGGATACAGGAGTACTGATGCTTAGGGACACTTGTACCCCAATGTTTATAGCAGCACTCTCAACAATAGCCAAATTGTGGAAAAAGCCTAAATGTCCATCAACTGATGAATGGATAAAGAAATTGTGGTTTATATACACAATGGAGTACTACATGGCAATGAGAAAGAATGAAATATGGCCCTTTATAGCAACGTGGATGGAACTGGAGAGTGTGATGCTAAGTGAAATAAGCCACTCTGTATAAGAAGGTGGAGGTTCCTCAAAAAATTGGAAAGAGAATTACCCTATGACCCAGCAATAGCACTACTAGGAATTTATCCAAAGGATAATGGATTATTGATTCGAAGAGTCACATACACCCCAATATTTATAGCAGCACCAGCAATAATAGCTAAATTATGGGTAGAGCCCAAATGGCCACCAACTGATGAATGGATAAAGAAGATGTGGTGTATATATATATACATATATATATATATATATATACACACAATTAAATACAACTCAGTGATGAAAAAGAATGAAATCTTGCAATTTTCAACTATATAGATGGAACTAGTGGGTATTATGCTGAGCTAAATATGTCAGTCAGAAAAAAACAGATTTCCTATTATTTCACTCATATGTGGAATTTGAGAAACTTAAATGACCATAGGAGAAGGGAAGGAAAAATAAGATACAAATAGAGACTGAGAAAAACCATATGAGACTCTTAAATACAGACAACAAACTCAAGTTTGATGAAGGTGGGAGGTTGGGGGTTTGGGCTAAATCGGTGATGGGCATGGAGGAAGGCACTTGTTGTATGTAAGTTATGAATATGAAGTTATACAACAAAGGTTGTTGTATGTAAGTTATGAATCATGGGAATCAACTCCTGAAGCCAATACTACACTGTTTGTTAGCTAACTTGACAATAAATTTTAAAATGTAAATAAAAATTTAAAAAGAACACACCAGAAGATTATATTCAGTGGAAAGTTTGAGTATCTTACCAGGAGATGCTGATTAGTTTCCTGGAACCTTAAGAGCCAGGCTATTCTGTGTAATTTCACTTCTTCTCCTTTCACTTTTTGCAACATTGTTTCAGGTAGGAAATATAAATTATTACTATTACCTTCCTAACATTATTAATCCCAGTTCAGAATGTTCTTTAGAGGATGCTGATTTTTTTTGAAATTGATAAACTGTTTTGATATTGCTAATCATGAAACCTATTTTCCTGACTGGTAGTTCTGTGGCTATGAGTTCCACAAGTAGTCTGAGGAGCAGGATGGAAGCCACTGTTCCCCTCTAGGAACTTCAGCTATAAAAACTGTTGTGCATTATCTGATTCCATGCCATATTTGTTACCAACATGCCTATGTGCTCTGTCTGTTAGTATTTCATGCCTTAGATGTGAGTTTTAAGCTTTATTACACCACAAACAAAAATAAACTGAAAATGGATGAAAGACCTAAATGTCAGACAGACATCCAACAAAATCTTAGAGGACAAAACAGGCAATAACAACTTTGACCTTGGCTGCAGCAACTTCTTACTAGACATGTCCCCTGAGGCAAGGGAAACAAAAGCAAAAATGAACAATTGGGACTTCATTAGGATAAAAATCTTCTTCAGAGCAAAGGAAACAATCAAAAAAACTAAAAGGCAACCCACAGAATGGGAGAAGATATTTGCAAATGCCATATGAGATAAAGGGTTAGTATCCAAAATCTATAAACAACTTATCAAACTTAACACTCCAAAACCAAATAATCCAGTGAAAAAATGGGTAAAAGACACAAACAGACACTTTTCCAAAGAAGATATCCAGATGGTTAACAAACACACGAAAAACTGTTCAACATCATTCATCATCAGGGAAATGCAAATTAAAACCATGATGAGAGACTACCTAATAGCTGTCAGATGTCTAAAGTAAACAACTCAAGAAACAACAGATGTTGGTGAGGATGTGGAGAAAGGGGAACATTTTTGCATTGTTGGTGGGAATGCAAACTGCTGCAGCCACTCTGGAAAACAGTGTGGGTGTTCCTCAAAAAAATTAAAACTAGAGCTACTCTATAACCCAGGAATTGCCCTACTTGGTATTTATTCAAAAGATACAAGGGGGCGCCTGGGTGGCGCAGTCGGTTAAGTGTCCGACTTCAGCCAGGTCACGATCTCGCGGTCCGTGAGTTCGAGCCCCACGTCACGCTCTGGGCTGATGGCTCAGAGCCTGGAGCCTGTTTCCGATTCTGTGTCTCCCTCTCTCTCTGCCCCTCCCCCGTTCATGCTCTGTCTCTCTCTGTCCCAAAAATAAATAAACGTTGAAAAAAAAAAGATACAAGACTGTTGATTTGAAGGGGCACATGCACACCAATATTTATGGAAGCACTATCAACAGCCAAATTATGGAAAGAGCCCAAATGTCTAGTGACTGATGAATAGATGAAGAAGAAGTGGTGTATATATATATATATATACACAATGGAATATTGGCGATCAAAAAGAATGAAATCTTGCCATTTACAACAGTGTGGATGGAGCTGGAATATATTATGCTAAGCAAAATAAGTCAGTCAGAGGAGGACAAGTATATTATCTCACTCATATGTGGAATGTAAGATACAAAACAGATGAACATAAGGGAGGGTATGGAAAAATAAGATAAAAACAGAGACGGAGGCACACTATAAGAGGCTCCTAAATACAGAGAACAAACTAAGTGTTGCTGGAGGGGTGGTGGACAGGGAGGATGGGATAAGGGTGATGTGTAATAAGAAGGGTATTTGTTGGAATGAGCACTGGGTGTTATACGTAAGTGATTAATCACTAAATTCTACTCCTGAAGCCGTTATTACACTATATGTTAACTGTCTTGGTTTTAAATAAAATTGCAAACTAAATTTTAAAAGGAAAAAAAATAATAATAATAACATAAAAAAAACCACATAGTTTTGCTTCAACTGTGACCAAAATTATGAAAAATTCTTACAGGAGCAGAGTTGTTTGAAATCCATCAAGGTTAAGCTTATTTTTAAAGACTGGAAGATGTAGACATGAATTTAACTGCTTCAATAATGAAATTGTATTTAAAATATTAACACGGCATTCAAGGAAGGACTAACAGCCACTGAGCTTTAATGTAACTTTTGACATCAAAGTTTTATTTAGCTATCCACAGGCCTGTTTAAAAGAGAATGCCTTCACAATGGGAATCCTTAGGGATTTTTTATTCATTTGGAATGATTAACTCATTCTACCTGGACCTTACACAGATAAAAACTGCAGCTGTGGTAGAATGAAGTGGCATTAGTTCTGAAAACCTATAATATCTGCTAATATCCTATTACACAGGTTTTTATGTTTTGTGTGATTTAATTATGTAATATTCATTTGATTAAACACTATGATTGACAGTAACGCGAGCTATAAGGAACTCATACTGGGGGTAACAAAAGATAAGATAGCTTAAGGACTCTTGATGTGAGAAGTCCTGAAATAAGAAATGAGCATGTGTTTGTGAGAAAATGTATTTTTTTTCATATCTAATTAGTTAGGAAGGTCACTTTACTGGATGTGTTCAAAGAAGAGTCCATAAAAACAAGGTGTCCAACTTAGAAAAAGAGCCCTATTGAGGAAAATGGCACACGTTTTGTTTATCTGTTTTCCCTTGTAATCACACATCCAGTGTGTGTATTACAGAGTAAAAACAATACTTCTAGCCTAGGCCCTTTAGATTGAAGCAGAAATTAGTGTGTTTACCTAAATCATCATATAGGTTGGGGAGGAAGGAGAACAACTAATTCTGAGCTGATGTTCATGATGTCCATGTTTACATGGACATGTTGGCAAAGCAACTTTATCAAATCCTCCATTTGGGGAAATACACATACTAGGTGAAAAAGAGAAAACACATCATTTGAGCTCAGGACATTATCCTGAATGACACTGAGCTATACCCTTGTTTTCTATGTCTTATGCAATAATAACTGTAACAATAACTACTACTATTACTACTGCTCCTATTATTGATGTTGTTGGTATGAAGTAGCTACCATTTATTGAGAATCTCCCATGGGTCAGGCGCTGCAATAAGTATTATACATGTGTTACCTTGTTTAATCTTCACTGATTCCAACAAGGTGAATATTATTTTTATACATGATATAGAGATAAAGAAAGTAGGACACTAACAACTTTAACAACTTGCCCAAAGTCACACAGTTTGGAAGTGGCAGAGCCAGAATTCAAATACAGGCAGATATCTAGCCCTTAAAACGATTAGTAAACATAGTAAGTGAAATTCATGAGTGACCTCACTACATCATTTTCTCATAGATCCTGTCAATAAATCTCCATGCCTAAGGGAAATCTGGGTATGTCTTTTTCTCACAACTTTAAAGATTATAATAGCACCACTTAGATTCTCTTTTGCAAGCTGTGGTCTATTTTAAAATAAGATTTAAAAGCTCCTCAGTGTAAATCAGGAGGAACTAGTAAAAATAAATATATATTGGATACCTATTTAATTCTAGACATTCTAGTAGTCTGTATGGAGGATACAAAACAAGAAGCATTATTTATGTTCTCTGGCTTCATGGAGTTTATAATCCTGTTAAAGTGTACTATGTATATGTTTTACATAAAGAGAAAATTTAGAGATAGGGTAAAGATGGAGTAGGAGGACCCTAAGCTTACCTTGTCCCATGGATACAACTAGATAATACTCATATCAGTGTAAATAATCCACAAAACAACCCAAAGATTGGCAGAACAAACTGCACAACTAGTAGTAGAGAAGAAGCCACATCAAAGATGATAGGAAAGGTGGAGACACTATGGGGAGCTAAAGGACCCATGGGCCATCCAGGGAAGGGAGGGATCTGCTGGCATGGAGAAGGGAGAGAAACAGACTATCACACCAGAGAACCCACACAAGAAAGAGAAATCCCCATAATATTTGGCTTTGTAAACCTTCATAAGTTTTTACAACCAGCAAAACTTATAGTCTGGGATTTTAAAAATCAATGGGCTTAGTTCTGGGGGATCTGGGAGGGTAATAGGAAACTGAGTCCTGCCCTTAAAGAGACAGCACTAACAAAAAAAATTAAAGAGCACTACAAACAGCCTGGAGAGGTACAACATAGAAGCAGCAGTTTGAAAAATGACTGGGGCAGGTGGAAGGAAGAGTTATTTACTAATCTGAAAGCCTGTCCCAGAGGGGCAGGGATCACTAAGAGACTCCTCCAGGAACAAAGGAGCTGATAGGTTCTTTCCTTCCCCTGTACCCCAGCATAAACATAGGATTACCTGTGAGAACCAGTCCAGCACCAACATTCACTACGTAATTTGCTTACATCAAATCCCACACCACCACTACTCTTCAGGATTTGGAAGATTCACCCTTTCCAGTCAAGCTTGCCTCAGTCTCAGCACTGCAGGTACTCTCCCCCCAGAAGACTGGTGCAAACCTTGCCAACATCTTATCTCCCACCCCATGCAATTAAAGGGCATTGGTCCTGATGGTGGCAGTGGCAGCAAGGAACCCTAGGGAAAACCAGCCCACAGCTTACTGAAATTGTCAGCCCCAGACACGCATTTGCAGATCCACCCATCCAGACCCAGTCCCCACAGCAATGGCAGGTCTCATTTCAAAGCAGAACTCTGTGTCCCACCACTGCGGGCCCAGTCCCAGTGGCCAGGACAGCAACACACTCCCTCTCACCAGTGCACTAAACTTACAGGCATTGTGCAAACTGCCCTTCCAATATATTCTTGGCTGGAGTTCATTCAAATTAAGGCACAAGCCTGGCAATGTGCAAGCAGTCCCAACAAGGCCAACACCATTCCAAATGACATCTGCCCTGGAGTGAGGGGAAGATAACCACACACACCAGTGACACTGTGGACCCCAGGGGCTGATTGTTGGCTCTGACCATCAAAAAAACAAGAACAGTACCTTGTAGTTCAGAGACACTACATCTCTGGGAAACACCTAGTCTCACTAAACTCAAGCCTCAGGTGACCCCAGAATGGTCCACTAACAACACAGGACAAAATACCATCCACAACAGGTAAAGACAGCCCCTAAAGTTGACTGTACTCCAGGAATAAGCAACCAAGATACAATAGCAAAGCACACATCACACATAGGAGACACCACAAAAGTGGCAGGTTCTGGTTAACAAGGGACACTGCACTTCAGGGCATGACAGGACTTCTTCTTCATAAGGTCACTACTTTCAAGAACAAATGTAGCTGACTTTACTAACACAAAGAAACACACACACAAAGTCAGACAAAAGGAGGAATCAGGAATATGTCCCAATTGAAAGAATAGGACCAAACCACAGAAAGAGACCTATGTGTAACAGAAATAAGAAATATGTCTGACAGAGAATTTAAATTAATAATCATATTCACTGTACTTGCGAGCAGTGGAAGATATCAGTAAAACCATTAACAATAGATTTAAAAAAATAGAGATGAACACAATAAATGAAATAAAAATACACTAGATGGAATAAATATTATGCTAAAGAAATGGAAAAAAATGGATTATCAACCTGGAAGAGAGAATAATTGAAAATAATCGAAGTGAACAGGTGAGAGAAAAAATATGCAAAATAATAATAGACCTAGGGAACTCGGGACTCTATCAAGCATAATAACTTTCACATTATAGCGATCCCAGAAAAAGAACAGATAGAAAAGTTTGAAGAAAATATATTTGAAGAAATAATAGCTGAAAACTTCCTGAATCTGCAAAACAAAAACAAAAACAAAAACAAAAACAAAAACAAAAACAAAAAGATATTCAATTCTAGGAGGCA